>NC_030418.2:7691353-7961353 GCF_001660625.3 Ictalurus punctatus | reverse complement strand
ATATATAAATTTTTTATTGAAGCAAAGAAAGTTATCCAAAAGCTTCACCAATTTTTTTCACCAATGTGAAAAATCAATTGTCCCTTAAACTTAAAATCTGGTTGTGCCACCTTTAGTAGCAATAATTGCAACCAAACTCTTCCGATGACTGGAAATCAGTCTTTCACTTACTTCTTGGACTAGGATTTATTCCTATGCTTTGGATCATTGTCTTGCAGCATAATCCAGTTGCACGTGCGTTTCAACTTACGGAAGGAAGACCGGACAATCTCCTTTAAGATTTTCTGGTAGAGAGCAGAATTCAGAATTCATGTTTCCCTCAATTATTTCAAGTTGCCCAGGCCCTGAAGCAGCAAAGCATCCCCACACTATCACACTTCACCACCATGCTTGACCATAGGTGTGACGTTCTTTTTGTGGAATTCTGTCATGTAATGGGACCCCTGACTTACTGAGTTACACTTTCGACTCATCAATCCACAGAACATCCTCCCAAAAGGTATGAGGATCGTTGTGGAAGTGGGGGTGTGCTCAAGTGCTGGTTTGTGAATGGAGGGTGCAGCCGAAGAAGGTGAGTGGTCAGGAATGCACACCCGTGGAGAGTTCTTACTTATGTGATTTAAAATAGCCTATGAAATTAAAAATCAAATAAAGGGAAGGAGAAATAAAAGTGCCTTTTTGAGTTGTCCCAAGCCTGCCTCTGGCTTCTTCATTTCCTCCGAGGTAACAAAGATTGGTGCCAAAACCGGGGATCTAAGGAAGACGCCGACATGGAATCCTCACCACTGGCCGACCTCATCACGTCTCTCGCCAACCTCCCCCACACCCAGATCAGGCCCTCCTCTTTTATCAGATGCTTAAAAACATGATTTGTGAGTTCATTCATGACGATGCACAGAATTGGGAAAAGTGGCTCGAGCCCCTGTTGTTTGCAGTATGAGAGGTCCAGCAAGCCTCAACAGGATTTTCCCCATTTGAGTTTTGTATGGGCAGAAGCCTTGCAGCGTGCTTGATGTCATTCAGGAAAATTAGGAGGAGGGACCTTCTAACAGTAAAAGCGAAATTCAATATGTTTTTGAGTTAAGTTTTCCGGCATGTTCTCGCCTCTACCTGGTCACACTTATCTCAAAGAGCATCACATAGAGACAACCTCAGAAGTGGTGGTACACAGCCACCCCTATCATCTGCCCGAACACAAAAAAATGTGGTCCGGGCAGAGCTCAAGGCTATGCCACAGTGAGTGGAGCAGCCCAGTGGTTTTAGAGCCCAAGGCCAATGGATTTTTCTGTGGATTTTAAATGTGATGCGTACCTAATGCTTCTCATTGACGAGCTGCTCGATTGGTTAGGTGTGACTTGCTTTTATTCGACACTGGATTTAATGAAGGGATATTGGCAGATCCCCTTGACTTCAATATCTCACGACAAAATGGCCTTTACCACTCCGTTTGAGTTACACCAATTCGTGACCATTCCTTTTGAGTTGTACGGAGCTCCTGTGATGTTCCAGCGACTCATGGACAGAATCCTCTGTCCACACGCTGCTTATGCCACTGCCTATTTAGATAACATTATTATCTACAGTAATGATTGACAGCAGCACATGAGGTCTGTTCTGAGATTGCTGAGATGGGTGGGACTTACGGTGAATTCAAAGAAGTGTGCGATTGGACAGGTTGAAGTACGGTATCTGGACTTCCACTTGGGTCATGGGCAGGAGTGTCCCCAAATTGATAAGACAACAGTGTTTGTGGCCTGCCCGAGGCCCAAGACCAAAAAGGAGGTGAGAGAGTTTCTAGGGCGTGCTGGATATTATTGGAGGTTTGTGCCTAATTATTCAGACGCCGCCAGCCTGCTGACTGATCTCACTAAAAAGGGTGAGCCAGATCCAGTCCAGTGGACAGAGCCGTGGAAGCAGGCTTTCACTTGGGTAAAAGCTGCACTCTGTGGTGACCACTTTTACTTTCTCCTGACTTTTCCTTTTGTTTTACAGACATAAGCGTCGGACAGGGGGTTGGGAGCCGTGTTGTCCCAGGTGGTGTAAGGGGGAGCACCCTGTGCTGTACATCAGCCACAAACTCTCTGTGCAAGAGACTAAGTACAGCACGATAGAAAAGGAGTGTCTGGCCATCAAATGGGCGGTCCTCACCCTCCGATACTATCTGCTGGGACGGGCCTTCACCCTCTGTTCAGACCACACCCCGCTCCAGTGGTGCCACCGCTTGAAAGATGCCAATGTGCAGATCACACGTTTGGTATCTGGCACTTCAGCCATTTAAGTTTGAGGTGATCCAAAGGCTGGGTGCGTAGATGGCACTGGCAGATTTCCTCTTTCAGTGAGAGAGAGAGCAACCAGCACAAAGCCGTTTGTGTGTGTGTGTGTGTGTGTGTGTGTGCATGCGTGTGATTAAAATAACCTGGGAAAGAGAAAAAAAACACCCTTTTGTTGTCCCAAACCTGTCATTTCCGCTGAGGTAACAGAATATTACAATCATCAAGGTGTGCTTTGGCAAAATTCAGACAAGTCTTAATGTTGTTCTGGGGTAGCAGTGGTTTTCACCTCGCCACTCTTCCATGGATGCCATTTTACCCAGTGTCTTTATGATAGTGGAGTCATGAACAGTGACCTTTATTGATGCAAGAGAGGCTTGTAGTTCCTTTGATGTTGTCCTTGGCTCTTTTGTGACTTCCTGGATGAGAAATTGCTGTGCTCTTGGAGGAATTTTGGAAGGTCAGCCACTTCTGGCAAGGTTCACTACTGTGCCGAGTTTTTCCCATTTGGAGATAATGTGGTCCTTTGGCGTATTGGATAACATTTTTGCTTCAATAAATAAATATCATTTTAAAACTGTATTTTTTGTTTTACTCAGGTTGCCTTTGTTTTATCTTAGATTTTGTTTTAATTTCTGAAACAATTTAGTATGCGATATACACAAAAACAGCAGTTTAGATAGCTACATAGACTATTCGATAATCTACATTATCGTGTTGGTACAAAAACATTTTAGATTTCCAAACATTTGTTTTCTAGCATAAAATTATTATTAAATAAATTTTTTTGTATCTGCCTGGCTGATTTCAGTTCTATTTATAAGAGCAGGAGCATTATGTGACACTGGAGATCACTGTCTGTGTGACTGTGGGCCAGTGCCAGAGTTCTGTGCTGTGGGAAATTAACATGGGAAATTTAAGCAAAGAAGTCAAGATACACACAATGCTTCAGTACATTTTCAAATGCTTTCTCAAGTCACTTCTGTTTCACTGAACACAGCACAAAGCTGCTTGTTGACTATTCATGTATACTGACTGCTGCCTGGAGGCACACTGATCAAGGTCAAGCAACCAAGCAGAAAATGTTAAATTCACATCTGATGTAGACCTTTTACTGACCTTGATCAAAAGTTCAAGCAATTTCCACAGATTACAGAGCAATACCTTTTCATTTAATACATTTTAAGATGCCTTTGACATTAATAAATGAACTCCTCATAACTGTGTCATTCACATATTCAATGGCATAGCCAGTGGGAAAACTAATTCAGAGAAATGTAGCTGCTTCCACTATCACTTTAATGTTTAATGTGGAGCTGGCAACTTTTCAATGTGTAGCAGCTTTGCATGTGAATGAGTGAAGCGCCATGTTTTTGGGACCGATATGGACACCAGTGGGAGAGGAGAAACGATGACTGCAGAAAACAAAGAAAAAGTCGAATCAAACACTTTATAATTAGGGATGCACCGAAATGAAAATTCTTGCCGAAGCCGAAACTGAATATAATGAAAAACTTGGCCGAAAGCCAAATGCCGAAACCGGACACGTTTTTTTTTTTGTTGTTGTTTTTTTTGTTTTTTTGTTTTTGCGTTTTTTCCATTTATTTTGCCATTTTTTTCACCATTGCATAAATTAAATAGTCAAAATGTGCTTTTCACTATTTTGCCTTCTTTTCAAAGAAAAAAATCAGTTAAAAAATTACAATTTCAAAATATTTATTTAACACTGAAAATTTTTTTTCATTCCAGCAGGCATAGGCTACCAACAAGGCGCAATATAACTTTAAATAAATAAATGAGTAAAATAAAAATATCTTGATGTGGTCATATTTGAGCCCCCCTTGAATAGCCTATGTTAGGCCTATAACTGACTGCTGAAAGACTGTAACACTCTGTAACCTACAACAAAAAAGTGCATTAAAAAGTGCATTGACTAGAGTGCAGAAAATGGTTCTATCCGGTTCTGTACGGCTGATTACATTGAGGATATATACCGCTCGCGTCCCTGTTCACCTTGCGGAGTATTATAGTAGATATAGGATTTGTCTGACTGCCCTTAAATAAATATGTCTTTACCTGCTTCCGTACTCTACTCCCTTACGTCTCGCGACGTAACAGAAACAAAACAAACGCACAGTAAACATCCGAAGAGCACGCAGCTCGTGCACGTAGCTTGTGCATGCGCGCGCCCCCTTATCGAGGTCGTGACATTTGTGCGTCTCACTCTGGTTGCTAGGCTATTTGGTCGCGTTATCAAACACGTCGTTGTTCGGTCAAATTTATTCGGCCTTTTCACTTATTCGGCCGAACACCGAAAGTGCTTTTTTTGCTATTTCCGGCCGAATAATTTCGGTTGCCAAACATTTGGTGCATCCCTATTTATAATGTAAGAAGTCTTAACAGTAGTGTGACATTGTTGTTGTGTACATTTGTTGGGGATGAGTAGCTTGTTGTTCTATCTTGGTGTTGATCAAATGTCCAAATGAGAGTTTTGACCACACACGGAAAACTGTTTTTCACAATCACTGCAGCTTAAGAAGGTAAAAGGGCAAAATGGGTTTGGTTACTGAAGCTAAGGTTAGAGTTATATTTAGGTGTGAATTCATAGTATGCATTAGTATGCATTATTATATCAATGGATGGTCTCACAAGGATAGTAAGACAAACATGTGTGTGTGTGTGTGTGTGTGTGTGTGTGTGTGTGTGTGTGTGTGTTTTTGTGTGTTCGCATAGGTGTAGGTGTGTTTGTGTGTGTATTCTCCTGCAGTAGCCAGCCATCTTGCTAATAGAAGTGCACTTTCTCTGATAACAGGTGTAAAACAAGTTTGGATAACATATGTAATAGTATCTGTGCTTTTAAAAAGAGGAAAAAATAGTAAAAGTAAAAACAGCCTTGTGAGGAAGTAGACCGGGCAGAACTGGTGATGTTCCTGTGAAACAGCTTGACATTAAAGCATACCTGTGATGAGTATGTGTGTGTGTGTGTGTGTGTGTGTGTGTGTGTGTGTGTATATATATATATATATATATATATATATATATATATATATATATATATATATATATATATAATAATGTATATACAGTATATAGCCAGCTGTGACAAGGTCAGATTCAGTTCTGTGTATTCTTCTGTGTAGTGCCTTGGACACATTTTGATGAAAGAACTTTTTTAATTTGACAATAACAGACTTTGTGTTTTGAAGACATTTTAAAACTGTACTGTTTAAACAGTTCATAGGAGGTGTTGACAAAAAATGTTTTGTTTTCACATGCATGGAAAACAGCATATGTGGTTGCAGCAGCATATAAATAATTTAAGGGCGTAATATAATATCTGGAAATTAGTCCCGAAGCAATACAGTGACAGAGCAGGAAACTTGCGCACATGCCCTTGCTCATGACTCATAAGGCCTCTGCTACCTTTTTACCTTACAAGTTACTGCCCACAAGCTTCTGTCTCTTGAAGATTACAATTTGAGTTGCTGTCTTACGTGAATGTGTGTTCCCATAGACTGGCATTCAGTGAGAAAACAACTTTGAAAACTGAAACGCAATGAGTTTTATAGCAAAATATAGTCATGTGATTGAGAAACGTTTACAGCATCCTTTCATGTAAGCGTAATGGGCCTCATTGATCAAGCTGTATATGAATGGATTTATTCATAATTTATTTATAATGGATTTTATTTGTAAACGCTTGTTTTACACAAGAAATTTGGTATTCATGAAAATCTCGTAAATCGGAAACCTTCGTATCCTACTCGTGCTCCTGATTGTGTGTAAATTTAATGCATAGGAAGATTAATTAATGTAAACCTCGACTTGATTAGAAGTTAATTATACAGTGTGCATGGATTACATGTACTGGATTTTATGGAATATACTGTTGAATTTAAATTGCTTATTGTTATTATGTGTACAGCATTTAGCAGGAATCCTTATCCAGAGGAACTTACAGCAACTTATCATGCTAGTTGATTAGGTCAGGGAGTAAAATTTTTGAATTGGAACAGAAAGGCCAATTCTATTTTTTCGCTATACGTTGAAGATATTTGGGTATGAGATCAAAAGCTGAATATAAAACGACAGATCAGAATTCCATTTCCTCATATTTAGGTCTAGATGTGTTAAACAACTTAGGACATGGCAGCTTTTATTTGAACCCACCCATTTTTTCAAGTGATCAAAAATATTGGAACACGTGACTGATAGGTTTTTCTTGCTGCCCAGGTATTCCCTGTTAAATTGTTTAAAGAATTAATAGCTCTGCATGTATACTCTTGGTTTGAGACCTATAGGTTTCGCCTGTGAAGGCTGCATTTGTTGTTAAAAAGGATAAACCAACATGAAGCCCGAAGAGCTTTCTCTGGGAGTAAAGCAAGCCATTTTAAAGCTGAGAAAAGAGGGGAAATCTATCAGAGGTATTGTACAATCATTGGGCATAACCAATATAAAAGTTTGGAATGTCTTGAAAAAGAACATTTGCCAGGAAAAGTATGACCAAGATGGGCTCACATGAGCATATTTATGACCTTACAGTACAGTTTCAGAACTGTAAAGTTTAATTGATTTTGGGTTGTTAAGTATCAGCTATTGTCAGTAGTTAAGCTAGGGTTCCAGCTGTTCTGTCCAACGAATAGTAATGTTTGTAACCTCTTGATAACCCATGACATGGGTGGACATGTCATGGCAGTCCATGCATTATGGCTTCTAGCTTCTGACAAATCTTCTTTAAGAAATAAAATGTTGGAGAAATATACACACAAATATAATCTGTAAATATAGTTGGATTTTCATTATCCGTGAAATAAAAACAGCTCTTGGCAGTGAACTGAAAGCCTGATGATTTATAAATCACATAATGTAAAAGGAAATGCTGTATTTAACTCTTGTTGTATTTAGGTGGTGCGACTTGGAATGTGAACAATAGCGGCGTCGTGTGTGTGTGTGTCTGTTTGACAGGAAAATCCTTCTGGAGAAGGTTCAGCAGGATGACCAGCTTTCATGTCCAGAGATAAAAAACTGAAATTATGAAATATTCTAAAGGGTCAATAGACCAATGATGCATAATTACTTTTTTTTTTTTTTTTAATCTTATAATCACAGGAACATTGGTTAAAAAAATAATATTTAGTGTTTGCCATGAAGTGATTTCAAATAGGAGATCCAGTTTTCACATTATGATCTCATCATATGTCTCTGAAAGTACATGGCACATACTTAGCATAGAAAATTATTAGCACTGACTGATCATTTTGGAAAAGCAATTCCAAAAATTCTCTAAATCATATTCTGATAACAGTCTTGGTGCTTTCCAAATGCAGCGAATATGGATATTGGATGCAGTATGTGTGATGTAATCAGAGCAACCCAGTGCTGACTCTTGTTTTGATAGATCAGATTTTATGTCCTTGTAAAAAGTTCTCCACCACTCTCCTCCTTGCACAATCTATTTGTGCTGGAGTCAAGAATGCAGGGAACTTTATAACTTTATAAACAGAGACAAGGCTTTCAAAAAGTTTTTCAAAGTTGAACTATTTTGGGCCATTTTAAACTGCATGCCATACACAGGCTACAAATGACATTTTAGGCTACACTGTTAATGATAAAAGCAAATAAATGTGCAATAAATGTACAAAATAATAAATCTATGCATCCTGTTATACTATTTAAGGATGTACAGGTTCTTAGAATGCATTTTCGTGAATCAGCGGTGGCTCAGCTGAAATCACTGATTAACTGAGAGGAGAAACTCTTTATAGTTTAATGATGGATGTAGGAAATGATGCCTGCAGTAGCATCTGGGAGGTTTTAATGTCATGGTCAACTCCAGCTGCAGTAGTGTTTGAAAACTAGTCTGGATTGGCCTCTTTGAGGTGACATGCAATACTTATATGACTCTAAACTAACAAGTCTTGTCTTGTTCACTTCATGCAAAGTGATATCACAGTCTGTTATAGCAAAATAAACTAAAAAAAAAAAAAAAAAACCTTTTCCCAGCATAGTCTTATAGTCCCCCAGAGGTCGGGAACCTTTTCATCTGGCAGAGCCATAAAAGCCAAGAAAAATTTATGATTTTTTTTTTCTTTAAAGTGCCAGAGAAAATTTAAAATATTTTTTTTAAAAATATCTTTTTATACATGTCTTCTTCTTATTATAGTTATTACCTTTACTATTATTACATAAATATAAAGAAGTGTCAGCACGGTGGCTTAGTGGTTAGCACGTTCGGGTACTCCGTTTTCCTCCCCCAGTCCTAAGACATGCATGTTAGGCTGATTGGCATGTCTAAAGTGTCCGTAGTGTATGAATGGGTGTGTGAGTGTGTATGTGATTGTGCCCTGCGATGGACTGGCACCCTGTCCAGGGTGTACCCCGCCTTGTGCCCGATGCTCCCTGGGATAGGCTGCAGGTTCCCCGTGACCCTGAAGAAGGAGTAAGTGGTAGAAGATGGATGGATGGATAAAGAAGTGTCGACTTGAAGGAGCTGGAGCAGTTTTGCTTTGAAAAATGGGCAAAAATCCCAGTGGCTAGATGTGCCAAGCTTATATAGATGTACTCCAAGAGACTTGCAGCAGTAATTGCTGCAAAAGATGGCTCTACACACCAAGTTGTGTAAATCAAATGATAAAAACCTCCCAAAAAATCCATCTTAATTCCAGGTTGTGAGGCAACAAAACAGTAAAATTCCAAGAGGATTGAATACTTTCGCAAGGCACTGTAAGTTTTTCAATCTGCATTTGAAGGCAGTTCAACTGTTCGGACAACCAGTGGGAGTTCATTCCACAATTTTATTTTTGGCACTATAGGCAAGTATCAGGGTTTTAAATATAATGCAGACAGTTGCATTAGTAAAGCTTCAGGGTGATGAAGGTCTGAACAAACTCCCAAGTTGCCTGCTTAGAGAGAAAATTGTGCAATAAAGCTTTATCCATACATTGCCTTAATTATTATGTGAACCTATTATCTCCTCAGTAAAAGCATTCATTCATGGTGATAGATATAGAAGGCTTTTCAGTTACACTTTACAGAGAATTATATCCAGTACAACATTCACTAAGATAAAGTGATTACAGATGTTGAAGGAATGAATTAGTGTATTTCCAATGAAACACATATTTGGCAGACTATCTAGTAAAAGTATTGTCTCTGCAGTGTGTGTTTTGACCTGGTCTTGGTCCATAATATACAAAAATAGTAATAGGTGACCCATTTGGGTTGGAATAGAATGTTTGTTTTATTTTCCAAGTAGAGGAGATTGGCTTCAGAGACTGACCAGGCCAAAATAACAAACAAAATCTAAAACTCTCTGCGAACGTGAGTGTGCCACCAAGCCTCTGAAAAGACAAAAGGAAACCGAAACACAATAGCTTCATTAACTCCCTATCTAAACAGGAGAAATATTTTAACAGAAGTGATGTTGACTTCCTATTTCCCCTCTATGTTAAAATGTAGCTATAGAGTGGTGCAGCAGTGTGACCTAAAACCCGGAAATGAGTTCCGGTTCCATCGTCCCAAAATCACTGCGGTTTTTCGAATGGGCTTTTGGTTAAATGCTTGATATAAGGTCTGTGGTTATCACAAGCTCAGGATATTCCATCCATCCATCTTCACCCGCTTACTCCTTTTCAGGGTCGCGCTGCCTATCCCAGGGAGCATCGGGCACAAGGCGGGGTACACCCTGGACAGGGTGCCAGTCCATCACAGGGCACAATCACATACACTCTCACACACCCATTCATACACTATGGACACTTTAGACACACCAATCAGCCTACCATGCATGTCTTTGGACTGGGGGAGGAAAACGGAGTACCCGGAGGAAACCCCCGCAGCACGGGGAGAACATGCAAACTCTGCACACACATGGCCCCGGTGGAAATCAAACCCCGGACCCTGGAGGTGTGAGGCGAACGTGCTAACCATTAAGCCATCGGGCACCCGCTCAGGATATTCTCAGTAACACCCAGTTAAGCTTTTATGTGTCTTGAAAAAGGCGGTTGCTAACAAGTGGCTAAATGGGACTACAGAGGTTGTCAGGGACATTAAACTTCATCAGGCCAAACAGGAAAACTCCTCTATTACAGCCATGTTGTGTTTATACTCGTGCTCTTGCAAACTATTCCGACTCAAATGTTCCAACTTGTACATTTATCAATTTATAGTATTTTCTAATTGTAGTGTTTTTTAAATAAAGATTGAAAGAGTTGTCGGAAGCTTAGTGGTGGTGACGTTGAAGTCATGTGACCGTGGTGTAGTTTGTTTAGCTTTTCACTTTTGACGATTGTATTTAGGCTTCAAAATTCATAACATTTGTGTTCCTCTGTAAAGATTATCTTGAACAAAACGTGTAAGAATCATAAACTTTTTTATTCACAGTGCTTATTTTCTGATCCAAAAGCCAATGGAAAAATTTTTGTAGAGTGAACCAGGGTGATAACTTCCGTGTTGGCCTACAAAAATATGTCAACCCTAGAGCACTCTATATGTAGGTTTTATCAAGATTCTGATATCCAGAATTTACCAAAGTGAACACACACACACACACACACACACACACACACACACACACACACACACACACACACACACACACAGTCTGGTCTATAAGAATTGGAACTGTGAAAAATTTTTTGGAATGTTGCCTCTGTACACCACCACAATGGATTTGAAATAAAACAATCAAGATGTGATTAAAGTGTAGACTTTCAGCTTTAATTCAAGGGGTTATTGCATTAACTGTCTAGGAATTACAGTTTTTCAACATAGTCCCTCTGTTTTCACAGGCTCAAAAGTAATCCCATTTTAAGCTTCCTTTTTAAAGTAAGCTTTCTGAGGCACAAGAGATAACTGTCCCAGATATTTGTCAGAACAACATTACCAAAGTAAGCATCACAATTTTCAGCACTTAGTTAATAATGTATTTAAAACTGATATAAACATTTAGTAGATTATTGCATTACATTGAATATTAGACGTGTGTTAGAACACACTTGTGAATATCATTTGCTATTTCAGTCACAAAAAATGTTTCATGCAAACAGGGCCAAATTAATCAGTATAAACATGACTCTGTCTTTTCCCATATGTACATGAGTATGTACTCTGTTTTTCATAAATCCAGCCTAAGAGCACTCATCTTTTTCAGTCTAATTAGACTATAGCATTTTTGTCTATATACATGGAAAAAGTAAGTACACCCCTACATTTATCACACATTCAATTCCATCAAATTAGAATCAGGTGTTCAAGATTGGGTGCAGTGATTAGAATCTGCTCAGGGAGTGCAGGTGGAAGCCGTCCTATTTATACCCCTCTCATATCTAGTGTCTGGTGTTGCCTTTGCTATTGAAGTGTGTGGTGTCATCATGCCAAGATCTAAAGAGTTCTGTAAGGCCTTCAGAAAAAGGTTGTGGATGCCTATTAGTCTGGCAAGGGATTTAAAAAGATCTCCAAATTATTTGAAATACATCATTCCACTGTAAGGAAAATCATCTATAAATGGTGCAGATTTCAAACTACTGCCAACGTGTCCAGGACCAGCCATCCCAGCAAATTCAGCCCAAGAGCAGACTGTCTGATGCAAAATGAAGTGTCTAAGAAGCCCACAATTTCATCACAGGATCTTATGTCTTGCTTCTACAATCAGAAAGAGATTGCACAAATTTGACCTGCATGGGAGGCGTTCCAGGAAAAAGCCTTTGCAAGACTACAGTTTGCCAATGAGAATAATATTTTTTTTTAAGACCAGGTCTTTTAGAATAATGTGCTCTGGAAGAACGAATCAAAGATAGAGTTGTTTGGCCACAGTAACAGCAGACATGTTTGGCGCAGACAACTTTTCAGGAGAAGCACCTCATACCAACTGTGAAGCACAGTGTTGGAAATGTTATGGTTTGTGGGGGCTTTGCTGCCTCATGGACTAGACAGCTTGCATTCATTGATTCAACTATGAATTCTGCATCATATCAAAGAATGCTTGAAGATAATGCGAGGCCATCTGTCTGAAAGTTGAAGTTGAACCAAGTTGGACCTTTCAACAGGACAATCATCCTAAGCACACTAGCAAATCATTGAATTACACCTTATATTAGATAGCTTTCTTTACATCTTGTTACCAATTAAATGTCTCATATTATTTCATTTAAAAGGAAGAAATATAAATATGTTCAACAGCAAGAAAATTCCTTCAACAACATTCACAGCAGAAACACAGAAAACCGATAAATATCACCATTTTCATTTTTTGTGATATCCAGGTTGGGAACTCCCTATAATATGTCATAGCACGCAAAAGTATACTTTAAAAAGATATATTATTACATAACATATTTATATAACATGAAACACTTATTATTACACAATATAAATTAATTTAAAACACTGTTTCGGCAATATATAAATCCTCTAAGATTGCATTACTTTGTATTATTGTTGACATTTTAAATGCAGTTTATCTGCTAACTAGTTTCCATTAATTAATTCAACACAATAAAACTTGCCTAATCAAATGTAAAATCAGAAATAACCTACTCTAACCAAAACTTTAAATACTCATGACTAACAAGCCACTAACAAACATATTAATGTGTTGCCCTTTAAAACTTTGATTTCACAATCCAAAAATATTAAACTCTATTTTTAATATCTAGGAGTATATAATATTATCATATGATATTATAAAAGCAGCCATGAACAAAATAAAAATTAACCTGCCACCAAAATTACTGGAATGATTCTGCTCCAGTGTGAAATTAACAAAGCAGACTTCAGACACCAAATATGTCTGGGCCGATCAAATATACTTATGTTAATGGAAGATTTGCTGCCTTTACCTTTGAATCCATTTTAAAGCAGTTTTCTTTTATGTTTAGGAGTACACTGACCCAAAAAAGTTAAATCAAACATTCATGGTTCATAAATTCTTAAAATGTCAAATGAGCCAGGTTTGTCCAGATGCAAATCTTCTCATAAGACTTATATGAGAGAGTTTTCTCTACATATTAGTTTGAGATCTTAAAAATCTATTAATTTCTCATATTATTTCAGTTAAAAGGAACAAATACCAGTATGTTCAAGATATTTTAGGTAATCGAAGCTTTGTTTCTATTGTGAAAAGGAACATTCATGTCTCTTTAAGTTCTATCAAATTCGGGTGAGCCAGGTGGAATGAAAGGGAAATGAAAGTCCCACGAAAGTCACAGTTTGTAATTTGCGGATCAAACTTAACTTGTTTGTTAAACCAGAGATGCATGTCACTGAGAAAATTTTGGACTATTGACAGAAATTATAGTGTTATAGTGCTTTGCTGCAGAAAAATAAAAAAGAAAGAAAAAAAAGTAGATGAAGAATGAAGAAATGTAGCAAAATTATTATCATGTTTATTGACTAGTCGTTGAAGCTGAAGTTACCTGCTTAATAAATCAAGTGTGAATATGGCACAGGGAATGTCAAGCCTTACATATTTTAATAATTTAAAGAAAAACTTAATTCAGTCGCAATCAAGTCATAATCCTACCCATCTCTGTTTATTATGTATATGACATATTTTCTGTATTCATTAGTGCATTTGTGTTCACGCTGAACCGAAAGAATAGAAGCACCGTTATGTAACCTTTATATTAAATCCCATTTTACTTCTGAATATTATGGAATATGTAGGAATATTCCAGCATTTTCTCAACCTAATCTCTATACAGTAGAGTATATCACATCTACAGTGTACGTGGGATTATATCAGACAGGAATTTTCCTGTAATTTGAATGAAGGTAAAACCTGTTTACACAAAACTTGCTTACAATAGAGGTCTACTGGCAGTTGTTGGAACAATGGTCAATAAACATTTATGCCAAAAACTCTTCAGTCAAATGTTTTGTGAACTAACCAATAGATCTACTTTTCTGAGAGAGAGAAGAGCTGTATTACCCCTACAGACAATGTAAATGTCTTACACAAAGATTCTGCAAAACTGAGAAACTGAATTATATAAAGTATACACTCATAAAATATACAGTCTTTCCAAGTGTATAAAAAGGATACACACTTAATGAATCGATGTATGCATGTACTGTATCTTTTACTTTTTTTCTGTTTTGTTTGCGTCTGTACAAAAAATTGTATGCTTATATTAAAATCATAGGACCACACAGACACTGCATTATTCAGGACAAATTCAGCACAAATTAACTCCCCAGGATAAATGAACTTGTCTGAAAGATTCAATGGAACCCCAAGACAAGAACAAAGAAATTGTTGAAGGAGTTGGAGGCATCATGTACCAAATACGTCCATCCACTTTTAAGACAGTCCTATATCACCATGGCCAGAAAGGCTGTCATGGAATGAAAAAAATAAATAACTTGCTAACTTTGCTTGGTCATAATGATCATCGAGCTGTGTGTAGGAAAAAGGGTGAGGCTTTTAATCTGAACACCATCACAACTGTGAAGCATGGGAGTGGCATCATCATGTTGTGAGGGTGTTTTTCTCAAAAAGGGACTGGTGCACTTCTGAAAGTAAATGGTATCATGAGGAAGCAGGATTATCTATAAAAAAGTGAATGAACACTTCAAGACGTGAGAAAGAAAGTTAAAACCCGGTTACAACCCAGGACATCCAGCAGGACAATTATCCTAAATATACCTCCAAAGTTGCAACAAAATGGCTCATCAGGTTATAGGGTTTTTTTTTTTTGCTTCTCTCACTGGAAATATTGGACTGTGCACAGGTGAATCTGGACAAGGACAATAACCCCCGGCCTTCAATAATGAATTGAAAACTGGTCTAATGCCCTCAATAGCTTCTGATTTAAGAGGGTATTGAGATTGTCTGGTCAGATTGTGGCATGGTCACGACTGGTGGTGCACTTCTAATCAGGCCTACGTCATTTTTCCCTTGGGCCCACAGCCCGAGAGGCACCTTCTTCAATTTTGGGTGCATCTCTAGGGGTGTGGGGTTTGTCCCAAGGTTCAGAAACATTCCCTTGTCATGAGCTATTACATCCAGGTTAATCATGTCCTGAAAGAATTTTTTATAAACTCTTAGCGTCAGGCTGTACCACATGTTGGAGGTGGGTTTCTGTTCCCAATTTTCCCACTCTCACATAATCTGATCCATGGTCCCACGTCTTTCTACTGTTTGTTCTTTATTTTGGCTAATGAGACGTGAGGCGCTGATCCTGGGACAAAAAGTGCATGCAACTGAGTGTCACTCAATTTGACTGAATATGCACAAAATTTGTCACGCCAAGATAGGTACAGCTCATCGCTTTATGGGATATCCATAAACCATTCTTTCTCAAAATTAAAGTCTCTTCCTTCATGCACTTCCGCTGTGCAATGAGGGGCAGATGACAGAATAAAATCAACATAGTTGTCCTTCAGCTTAGCATGTGCCAACTACAACAAACGAACACAGGCTCTAGGCTTGTTATGCATGGACCATTGATAAACACAAAGCTCTGTTTCTTTAACAAATGAAGTTCCCAAAGATGAGTCATCAGTTATTGTTACTCCCTGAGGTGAGCACATAAAATTTAAGTGTTAACCACACATTAAGTCCCTGCCCAGTAGATTTACTGGACATGAAGACGAAATTAGAAATTGGTGGGTTACACTTTTCCCATTTTCACATTCACAAACTAGCAGTTCAGAGAAATGTTCTAATACCGAATGTCCTGTCACACCCATGGAGCACAGTGACCGTGAACTCATTTTTGGGGGTTCTTTTAATTCACAGTGTTTTATTACTGAATACGTTGCTCCTAAATCTACCAAAAATGTGACACTTTGTCCATTAACTACAAGAGATATACATGGTAACTGTGTAAAAGGAGAGGCATTATACTTTAATAGGTTAAGGGTCATGACTGGTTCAGACATTTGTAAATTGTCAATCTGACTAATGTTGGACTAATGTTGACTGTGATACAGTCTCTGAGTCTTGTTGTTTACACTTTGCTATTTTTGTCATGTCCAGTCGCACAGGAAAGGTGTTCGTCAGCCTCTGCTGGAGCAATGTGATTTGTGCTCTGTACCTTGCATTGAGTCCATCATTCCACTGTAGGTTGATCAGGTGGACATCGTTCTCTGGCAATTCACGTGAAACCTTGACCCAGTCCATGACAAGTTTCGCCATGAGCAGTCGTCATAGTTTATGAGTGGTGGGTCTCAATTCTCTGCAGAATATCTGAAGTTCATCCCCAAACTTTCGTCCTCGTACTTCGCGGAGTGCCGGCAGATGCGTCATGCTGCTCCTGATGTCTTCCAATGTCCAGGGTCTGTGAACTAGCATAGGGCCTCCTTCTCCGGCCACTTCTAGCATTGGGGCATTTACCACGGTGTGCACTGTCCCTTCTCTGTCCGATTTTGTTGGTCTGAAGCCCTCAGGTAGCAATGTTGTTGGTCCCATAAATTGGGATCTCGTGTGTAACGCCACCGGTGAAGATAGGACGGCTGGCGCATAGTTCGGTGAGGGTTGGTGACTCAGTTCTGATAGTTTCGGATAGAGTGGCGTAGGCTGGGCCGCTTCATCGTGAGGAGGTGCCTCTGATGCAGGTTCCTCCATCCTTACTGGCTGTGGGCGTCTCGGAGTCCAGGTCGGGATCAGCTTTCTGCAATTTAGCACACTGAGAAACAGGTGAGGACCCTGCCTGACATTTTTTCTCTCTTTTATGTGTCTCGCTCTGCCATTTAGCAAATGCCTTCCAAACTGCTAAAAACTGCACTTTGCTCTTTGTTTTAGGGGTCTCTATCTCCTTTGTCTCCAAATTAAGTTTCTGTTGTTCTAACTGTCTGAGACTAAAACTTCCTTTTTCTGGGAAAACACATTCTTTAACTCATACATCATATTGGTTCAAACATCCTTCACCATAATTCACACGCATAAATGTGTTATTAGGATCAACATATGAGCACCCTGTACATACCATAGCATGTGTCTCAAGATGTGCTTTGCTACATGTTTTTCCCATATTTATTTATTTATTTATTTATTTATTTATTTATTTATTTTACAACTTCTATAACTTTCAAAGTTTTAATCAATTTAACCTGCTATGAAAATCAAGTGAATATGCATTCTCGTGCACAGACAGAAAAGGTTCTAGTATGTGCCAAATCTCTAGACATTCAATTAATCATATAACCTATAGGATCAATAGAGCAAACCTCAAGAATGTAAGTGTTTACCTGTGAGGGTGAGTCCACATACAGCAATTTGGTAGGACTTACAGTTTTCTCTTCCCTTCTTTTTTTAAAATAATATCTTCTTTTTTTATTATTATTTTTTTTTATCTCAGTAAAAATTTATTTGTGCGTTAAATTTGCCATATGTATCATGTACCGCTGATATGATGGAATGAGTCAATGGGGCATGCCACTTGATAATAACCCGCCGCAAAAATACTGCACCTCTTGCGCTTCTTAATAAGTACTCTCTTTACTTATTTATTGCTCGAACCGGACTCTTTCCATTAGCAAATATTTTTACCGTTGTTGTGTCTCTCTCTCTATATATACCAGTCGGTATGTATCTTAATTTTGAACCTGTGATCTAAGAAACACCAATATCTCTGCCGTCGCAGAGGTGAAGTTCCTGGAACTTCTTATAAGAAATCGCTCCATGTAATACTTCTCTCAATGTAATCCACGCATTTCGTATATCATTGACTCCCTTCCATACAGACTAAGGCTGCACAATTAATCGAATATCGATCGCGATTACGATTTTGACTGCCCACGATTAAATGAACATGATCTACTGCTATATTGACATTATACTGCTATATTAACTCCGCTGCAGATCAAATCAAGCGCTTCCTACACTTACAGTCAATCACCATAGAGCGGCGTAGGGATGACATCATTTTGTAGTGCCAAAACCCCGAAACAGAGTTAGCATTTTAGCCCTCAAGCTGCCAGCTTCGCTTTGAGATCCAGCGCTTTGCGTGAGGGGAAACTATGACATTAACATGATGCTAAATGGCACAACAGAGGTTGTCGAGGACGTTAAACGTCATCATGCCAAACAGGAAAAAACTTTGCAGATAAACTCAGGGCTCTACAGTGCGACCAATTCACTCGCATTTTTGACTGAAAAGTATTTTGTGCGACTGTGAATAAATATTTATTCACACCAGTGCAAGTGACCTGTTCAGAGTTGTATAATACAATCAGGATTAAAAACTACATTCCAAAATGCATCTACACCGTGCAACAGTTACTTTCACACTGCTTTTCATCACCTCAGAAAAGAAGCCATTATGATGACGAGTAACTCTGTACAACATCTGTACTCTCAACTTCCCGATCTCACAAACCGCCATCTTTTATTGATCCTGCAAAATGACCTGAAATTGCACCTGCTCGTGTAGACACAGTGGCTTTAGGCGGAGTAAATGAATAATAATGCTAACGCTACAAGTTGGGTTTAATTCAAACTTCTTTATTAAAAAATTCCTCATCAATCATAAGCAAGAGTAGCAACTGTTCAGTCTGTAAACATACAGTATGCTGCCGCTCTCCTTCACTAACTCTAATTCACTTTATTTAAACTCACGGTTGCCAGATATCACTAGAAAAGTCAACTCCAGTTTCCATGTTTTGATTTAATCTCCCCAAAACACAATATTATAAGCAGACATGGCAACACTGTACTGGGGGAACCAATCTAAAACTGATAAACAAACAAAAATAAAACTACTAAAATGTAAAGACAGAAAATGTGCTTAGTTATAAATAAATCCATCCATCCTTATTCTACCGCTTACTCCTTCTTCAGGGTCGCGGGGGAACCTGGAGCCTATCCCAGGGAGCATCGGGCATAAAGCGGGGTACACCCTGGACAGGGTGCCAGTCCATCACAGGGTACACTCACATACACACCCATTCATATACTACAGACATGCCAATCAGCCTACCATGCATGTCTTTGGACTGGGGGAGGAAACCAGAGTACCCAGAGGAAACCCCTGCAACACAGGGAGAACATGCAAATTCCTCACACATGGCCCCGGCGGGAATCAAACCCCAGACGTGTGAGGCGAACGTGCTAACCACTAAGCCACCATATCCCCTTATAAATAAATCATTTAATATAAAAAATAGATATTATAATAACTTCATTAAATATAAATAAAATGAGAAATGAAATAATGTTTAATCACTATGGTTTGCATTTAATATCAATTTGACGTTAAGCTTGGTTCGCTATTTCCTTAGAAAGCTATTAGCCTTTTTCCTAATATGGAGCATTTTTGTGTTAGTCTACTTTTAATTAGGACTCTATTGTTTTTAAGATATTTAAAAATAAATATTTTATGCTTGTTTATTTATCAATTAACTAACAGTATCTCACTGCTATTATTTTAACTCAATTAACAGTGACCATGAGCAGAGAGCTTACATTTAACTGTTTATGATAGACTTCCTGATTAAAGTTTAAACAAAAAAGATTGGTATTAGGATCGGTATTGGCTGTAAAAATCCTGATCATGCGTCCCTAATGAACACCATTAAACTAAAGCGCTTTGCATCTGACGGGTAAATTAACTCACCCAATCACATCCTATATGAGATTATTCAGACATCTAAACAATATACACAGAGCGGTTCGAGAACTGACTCCAGCCCAGAACCATGACAGCGGAAAATGTCTAATAGTGTAGCTTTAAATATATTTAATATATTTATTTATTTATTTATTTTTGCATACAGTCTATAAAATTAACTAAAAATATTAAATTTAGTTTATCAGAAGGTAAATTAATTTGTCATGGCTCATACTATGTTCCTAAATTCTGTCATAATTGACCAGCTCAAGTTTTCTCATGCCTACTTGTGTGTTATATTGTGACATGAAAAAACTAAATATATGTGAAAGTACAATAAAAATATGTTGTCACTAAAATCAATTAATAATCGTGATTAAATAATCGAGATCTCAATATTGATCAAAATAATCGGGATTATCATTTTGGCCATAATTGTGCAGCGCTAACACAGACAGCAATACACAATGACTTCATAAAATTCTAATTCTAAATTCATCAGGAAACCTACCAATCAGTAAGGTTGCATCAGTCTTTCACTCTGCACAATAAAGGACAAACCGCCTGCATGTTAATACGGACCTCAGGGTGAAACTTTTCTATGAGCATTCTCCTGTTTGCTTGTTGTCCAGAAAAGCTGAAAAGATTCGCGCAGCCCAGCCAGGAGACACAAATTGTTGTGGAAATTAGACAACACTCGCAGACCCGTCCTCTGAAGGTAAAAAAAGGTTTATTACAGAAAGATGGTTAATACAGGATAGAATAAAGCAGGATAGAATAATGAGAGCGCTCTAAAGCGCTTGTGCTGAACCACTATTATATATATGAAACGTAGAGCATTACACACTTCTGTAGACTGATAAGAAGCAGTTTGATGCAGTTCAAACCGGCTTTGTTTCAGGGTCTTAGAAGGTGTGCAGAAGAACATGTTTGTGTCTCTGTAAGCAGATAAAGATTCTGTATTCTGTATTCTGTATTCTTCTAAGTCGTTATCCTCTGATGAACTTGAAAAGAACAAGAACAAAACTATGAATAAGTAAAAATTAATAATTTCCCTCACAAAGACAACAAAGTGAAAGTATTGGAGTGGCCCACAAACTGACTGAGTTCTGTCTGGAGGAATGAGCAAAAATTCCAGCAAAGTATTATGATAAGCTTGTGCAAGGCTATCCCAAGCTCTTGATTCAAGTTAAGCAATTTAAAAGGCATTGCCACTAAATACTAATGTATAAACATTTGACCCACTGAAAAGCTGATATAGTAAATAAACTGAAATAAAACTCTCTCTTAACTATTATATTGAAAAAACCTCTTATGGAACTAAAGTAGACTCCCTAATTGACTTAACACAGGAAATGAATGGTAACATAAAATGTGTGGAGTTGAGAAACTGTGTTTGAATATCTTAAGCCTAGGTGTATGTAAACTTTTGGCCTCATCTATAAATAGTAAATTGTAGAACTCAGTAGAAAAAGAACTCAGTAGAAGAAAAAAAACATTCTGGGCCTATTAAGAATTTGCACTGTAAAGTTGTGGAAATAAATATTTATACTTGGACAGTTTCTTTGTTTCATAGTACAAAAACAAATTAATATTGACTACTTTTTATACTATAATCAAACTGAATATTTTAGATTTTTTTTCTCTCTGGGAGATGTCTTTCTCACACTGTCCTTCACTTTTTCCCACCGTCGTCTTTCCATCTCCGTGTCTGTGTGTTATTTTCATGGGGAGCCTACTGAGTGTTTTCCACTAACCACAGTAGGCTTATTTTAGACTAGACAGGGTGGAGGTGGAGACGCAGAGGTCTGGCTGTGAATGCAAACAGCGCCTTCACACTCTGTGTAGCCACTGGTTTAGCCAAAACCATAAGAAAAATAAAACTTCAGCCAGTTTGGAATAAACAGGGGCAAAGTATTGAGGGGTAGAGCTAAACACCAGCCCAGGAATTATGTGTTTTAAGGCAGGAACTAGTGGACTGGTGTCGGGTGGATTTCTAGCTTTCTTACCAATTCCAAATAATATACTGCATCACACATTATTGTTCAGAGTGTTCTCATCCTTTTTAGAAATGGGGGAAAAAAAGTAATAAATGTCTACATGGCATGCAAAAAGAATCCAGATGCTTTAGTCAAAAAATGAGGCATGGGGCAATTGTTTTGTAACATCTAGCACACACTGGGGTTTCTGACAACCATTTGAGCTTTAAACAAGAGCTCTCACATTGTGACAGAGGCCACTAGTGCTCAAAAGCTGTTTAAACAAATGCTATGTTTATTTATACAAGTTTGTGTTGACAGGCCAAAAGTGCACTGGGCAAATAATTTTTTGTCTTATACCATGTCTCCGTAGTGTAGATTTGGTCCCAGGTACTGCTAGAACAGACAAACATGACTGTCTTTGTGGATTGGAATTTGGAGTATAAAGTAGTAGAGAGCTTGTATCTTCTTATCTGTTCTATCACTGGTGTATAGTTGTTCTGTTTACTATTATACACACAACTGTACATAAATGGCATAACTAAACATTCTTCTTCCAAATAAACATTATTTATAATTACAAAAATGGTTATGCAGATAACTGCTGCTCCTTGAAGGAAAGGAAGGGGGTATAACACATCATGGGACATCAGGGTACCTCTTATTTTGTTAAGGACACCTTTATTCATGCCTGTAAGCCACCATGTACACTCTAAAAAGTAATTCAGGGGACATATTACCACGACTTCATTAAATGTGTGGTTGCAAGATAAAAATTCAATTAGTTGATTTAATTAAATATTTAAAGTTGTAAACATTATTTTGATGAGTTGTGTTGACATAATAATGTTGATAATCACATCACCCCGCGACCCGATTACAGATAAGTGGTTGAGGATGGATGGATGGATGGATGGATGGATAATCACATCAACTTAATATTGTGTGTAATTTAAACAGAAATTTCTGCATTAATTGATTTAAAACAAAATTTAAATTGTAGTAACTTAATGAGATTGGCGTGATAACTTCCAGTCACTAATTTCAAGTCTCCTCCCCTACCCATTTAACATGCCTGGATAAATTCAGACATTTAAGACTGTGTTAGAGAACCTGTAGACTGAACAAATACTATACAAAGGACATTTCAATGTGAGTATCATTTCATTTACAAATAAATTCTACTAAAGCAATGAATTTGGGTATATTCTCAATTGTGATATGACCAATAGTGGACTCGTGTATAGGTTAGGCTACACCTGCTATTACAGTTGATGGACTATTTTGTACTACTACACGTAGCTAATGCTAGTCATATTTAGCAGTGTAATTGGAATATCTACTCTTTAGTTTACCGTAGCAGTGGATAAGAATGATAGTTTCATTTGACAAATCTTCTCATCTAGAGAAGCTTTTCATTTGTGCTATACGAAGGAAAAGCATGATTAAATTTCTGTTTATTTGTGTAAAATTCAACTACATTGTGTAATCTAATTTCATGTATTGACACATTTTATAAAAAACTTTTGTCCTTCACAGGTATAGCCTTCTAGCTCCATTGTAGTCAGTTTACTCTTTGAGCAGAATTAGCAGCCTTTGGAATATGGATAGTTCTATGAGAGAGATAAAAGTAGTAGACGCAGAGTGCTTATTTTTTGTCTATATTGCTCATTTCATTCAGTGCTTTTAGGTCTATAAAACCTGCAGAGATGTTAGGTATGTATGATATTTGTATTGTAAATTACACTGGATTTTAATTACTATTGTTATACAAATTAAAGTTAGTCATTTTTCCTGGTTTAAAAGTCTGCATTCTACTGGAGAAAATCTAATTGGAGCAACGTAATGTTTAAAATGATTGTCAGCTTAAAAACTTGTGTTCATAAATATATAATTAAGTGCATAACACTTAAATTATTTTTAAATAATGTGAACAAATCTAGTTGGAACAACTTAATTTTTATGAGTAATCAACTTGAAAACTTGTGTTTATTACACAAATTATTAATTAAGTGTTAATTGAAAATACATTTGATTGTAGAGGAAAAGGTAATTTCTCTAACTCAATGTAGTTCGTTGGCTGAAATTAATTTCATTAAAAGTTGTCATAACTCAAAATGATTGATGCAAACTGTTGCATTAATTTTTTTTTTTTTTTTTGTGGAGCCTAAACATTTGTTTTTAGAGTGTAAGCCAGCAGGCTGCAGTACAAATGTTTTGCCACATCCTGTGTACTTAGCTTCAGAAATGTCAGACGTGGTTTTTGGCACAGACAACACCCCTTGCCACAGTTCACAATGAATAACAAGTGTGTCACATTGCCACAGTCTGGAAATGCATAAGAAATGCATCCCATTGCGTATGACTGTTATGTAACTCTTCATCCTATCAGTGAGACATCTGCTGACATCACCTTGGTAAAGGGAATTGACAGACAAGTTCATGCCTTGGTCATCACTTATCTCTTCGGGGGATTAAGCAAAACTTTAAATTTGGCATGACAATTTTCAGTGAAGACTTGCACACAACAAGAAGTGACATAACCACAATCAAAGATTCCACAGATAAATGTACTTGAAAAACATCCACAACTGCACATGGCTTTATGGCAGGTATGTTCACCTGCCAGAAGAGCACATTTCCAACCGCAGAAAAGAGCACAATATTAGCGTTTTCCATGACTCAACCTTCTATTGTAGAGTCAGGAAACCAGATATAACAGGTATGCTCCACCTTTGTATGATAATATAATGCTATAGCCTCAGATGTCCCCCTCAGTTACACATCATTTAATGCACACTGTAGTTATTGTCTGTGATGGATTAATTGGATGGATAAAAATATGAAAATAACACAGAACTACAGTACAGATACTACAGAACTACAGTTCTATCCAGGGGAAAAAGCAACATTCTGTTGTACACAGTGACCCAACCACCCTGTTTATGAAAGATGCCAGTAGAATGCATTAGAGATTTGCCTGGGCTTGCTTTATTGCAATCACAATAAGCACTTAAATTTTACCCTGAAGAACATTAAGGCACTCCCTCAATGAATTGTATTTCAATCCACCTATGTGAGGGATTTAAGAATATTTGATTGCACTCAAACTGGGAATGGGAATGGGTTTTTAATGGAATACCCTTCACACCGCAAACTATTATGACTAGATCAGAGAGCTGCTTGGACACATAGAAACTGTACTGGACCAGTCTTCTTGTAAAAAAATGTGTTCAGTATAAGATGGGAATTCTTGGACAGCATTTATTACTCTTTTGTTCTGGGAGCCTTTCCTCCAGGCTTATTGGTGTAGGGTTTGCTTAGGCTACTCTAGAGTTTGTGAATACGTATGTGAAAACATACAATAACAACAGTTGCTAAGCATTCTGTATTACTAAGCAAAATTACTAGTTGCTACACACTGTATATAGAGATACTTATGTTCGTAATCAATGGTTAGTGCAGACATGTGCCCATAATATTTGTTATGCCGCTGCAAGAACACAGAAATGAATGGTCCACGTGGATCAGATATGCCCAGGGTACATTCATGGTTGTCTTTACACTCATGCAGATATTACATGAAACGCACCTCTTGACCCCAACTAAACCAACAAATCCTACTGTTGGTACTGTTTGCTAGCACTTCTATTCATGCAGCAGAGTTCAATGCCCTTGTGTGCATCAAATCAAAGTACGCGCTTTCGGATGCAGCCCGTGGCTTCAAGCAGTCGTCTATTTGCACGTATAGCATGAGAAATAATTAGCTGCACTTGAAGCTTTCCTAAAATTAAAAATGAAACACCCAAAACTGTATTAGGTACCATAACGAAGATGAACTGTATGTTGATACGTGAAACTTTGGAGGGACATCGGACGGTGTGGCTCGCTTATTCTGGAATGCAGTGTTTTCCTTTCTCCAAACAGAACGCTTCTCATTTAAACCAAAAAGTTATCTTTTGGTCTTATCTGTACACAGAACATTTTTCCAATAGCCTTCTCTTGGGAAACTGCAGATGGCCAGCAATGTCCTTTTGAGAGAGGAGTGACTTTTGGCTTTCTCTTTGCAACTCTGCCATGCACACCATTGTTGTTTAGTGTTCTCCTGATGAACATTCATGAACATTGGCCAATGTGGGTTCCTTTATGACCTCGCAGACTATTACACGTCTTGCTCTTGGAGTGATCTTTGTTGGTCGACCACTACTGGGGAGGGTAACAATGGTCTTGAATTTTCCTCCATTTGCACACAGTCTGTCTGACTGTGGATTGGTGGGGTCCAAACTCTTTAGAGATGGTTTCATAACCTTTTACAGCCTGATAAGCATCAACAACTCTTTATCTGAGCTCCTCAGAATTCATGTTCATGCACAATGAAGTGTTGTGAAGATCAGATTTTGATAGACCCCTGTTCTACATACTTTTGCCACTCACACATACAGTGAGGGGAAAAAAGTATTTGATCCCCTGCTGATTTTGTACGTTTGCCCACTGACAAAGAAATGATCAGTCTATAATTTTAATGGTAGATTTATTTGAACAGTGAGAGACAGAATAACAACAAAAAAAATCCAGAAAAACACATGTCAAAGATGTTATAAATTGATTTGCATTTTAATGAGGGAAATATGTATTTGACCCCTCTGCAAAATATGACTTAGTACTTGGTGGCAAAACCCTTGTTGGCAATCACAGACGTCAGACGTTTCTTGTAGTTGGCCACCAGGTTTGCACACATCTCAGGAGGGATTATGTCCGACTCCTCTTTGCAGATCTTCTCCTAGTCATTAAGGTTTCAAGGCTGACGTTTGGCAACTCGAACCTTCAGCTCCCTCCACAGATTTTCTATGAGATTAAGGTCTGGAGAGTGGCTAGGCCACTCCAGGACCTTAATGTGCATCTTCTTGAGCCACTCCTTTGTTGCCTTGGCCGTGTGTTTTGGGTCATTGTCATGCTGGAATACCCATCCACGACCCATTTTCAATGCCCTGGCTGAGGGAAGGAGGTTCTCACCCAAGATTTGACGGTACATGGCCCCGTCCATCGTCCCTTTGATGCGGTGAAGTTGTCCTGTCTCTTAGCAGAAAACACCCCCAAAGCATAATGTTTCCACCTCCATGTTTGACGGTGGGGATGGTGTTCTTGGGGTCATAGGCAGCATTCCTCCTCCTCCAAACACGGCGAGTTGAGTTGATGCCAAAGAGCTCCATTTTGGTCTCATCTGACCACAACACTTTCACCCAGTTGTCGTCTGAATCATTCAGATGTTCACTGGCAAACTTCGGATGGGCATGTATATGTGCTTTCTTGAGCAGGGGGACCTTGCGGGCGCTGCAGGATTTCAGTCCTTCACGGCGTAGTGTGTTACCAGTTGTTTTCTTGGTGACTATGGTCCCAGCTGCCTTGAGATCATTGACAAGATCCACCCATGTAGTTCTGGGCTGATTCCTCACTGTTCTCATGATCATTGCAACTCCACGAGGTGAGATCTTGCATGGAGCCCCAGGCCGAGGGAGATTGACAGTTCTTTTGTGTTTCTTCCATTTGCGAATAATCGCACCAACTGTTGTCACCTTCTCACCAAGCTGCTTGGCAATGGTCTTGTAGCCCATTCCAGACTTGTGTAGGTCTACAATCTTGTCTCTGACATCCTTGGAGAGCTCTTTGGTCTTGGCCATGGTGGAGAGTTTGGAATCTGATTGATTGATTGCTTCTGTGGACAGGTGTCTTTTATACAGGTAACAAGCTGAGATTAGGAGCACTCCCTTTAAGCGTGTGCTCCTAATCTCAGCTCGTTACCTGTATAAAAGACACCTGGGAGCCAGAAATCTTTCTGATTGAGAGGGGGTCAAATACTTATTTCCCTAACCCTCATTAAAATGCAAATCAATTTATAACATTTTTGATATGCAATTTTCTGGATTTTCTTGTTGTTATTCTGTCTCTCACTGTTCAAATAAATCTACCATTAAAATTATAGACTGATCATTTCTTTGTCAGTGGGAAAACGTACAAAATAAGCAGGGGATCAAATACTTTTTTCCCTCACTGTAGGCTATGTAATATTGGATCATTTTCCTCAATAAATCAGTGATTAAACGGGTTCTCTTTGTCTACTTTTAGGGCTTGTGTGAAAATCTGACGATGTTTTAGGTCATGTTCACGCAAACTCTGCGCATGCGTTATAACAGCACAGGCAACAGCACAGGCGCTATTACATGCTGCAGTGATACACGTGAAGTTTTGCGCGCGGACCACTTTAACAACAGACCCCAGAGTCACAAGAACAAAGACAAGATTGTCTTCACTCCTCGGAAAGGTAATTTGAAACACAACTAACAGAAAACAAATCGGTTATTTTTGTATAGGGATGTGTTTTGTTCCTCTCAGGGGGAGTTTGACTATCAAGCGCCTCTCTCTCTCTCTGTGTGTAAACTTTAATGTGTTTATTTAGCTTCAAATAGCTATAAACCGAGCTATATATAATAAACTATGACTGAGACTATAATTGGATATCAGACTCACCGTTGCTCATGAGTTGTTGTGTATCAGTCTAACTAAGTAGTTATGTTTAATATAAACAAACTCGACACCCAAATTCTCACACACGGTGAAAAACGAATAACTGTTAGTGTGCAGCGGTATTATGGTATTATGAAAGGGTCTCTCCATTCGACAGTAATGTTTGAGGGTGAAAAATGACAAATACACGTGGTTTCTACTAGGAAACGGGCAGGATGTGTGTGCACGCGAGAATGTGTGTGTGTGTGTAAGCGAAGCTCGTGCGCATGGTCACGTCAGTAGAAAATCAAAGATGTGATTGCGAACCAATATATTTATTGAGTCCACATGTTCTGTAACAGGAAGCCTGTCCAGTCAGACTTTGAGCGAACTCTGTCTTATCACCATCACAGTTTGTAACGTTTGAGAGTGTGGACCTTCAGATTGGCTTGGGCTTAATGGTATCTGGAGTCCATCTAATCATGTTGGTTAATAACATCTGTTGTCATGGTTCATATCTCAACTGCAGTGGTGATAAATATATAAACTGCACATAAACGGGCTCACAACGGCCACTCTCAGCAGGTCCAAAGTTCTTAAACAGGAACGAATGTGTAGCCTAAATATAAACCAAAGAAGTGATGCTAATGATTCTAATAACTGGTTCGATTCAAAGCAAGGGCATCATTACAGTACAGTGTGTAGGTTTGAGGCGCGTGCCCGCTCGTGCGCAAAACACGTGCAGCAGACACGAGGGAAAACGAAGTGTATGCATTTGGGAACCTTTCAGTTGAAATGGCGATTGCAGTGTTAATTGCAAACATTGTGATTTGTGTTTTAAAATACAATCCAGCAACGAGCAGCATGATATACCATTTATAAAGGGTGCATCCAGCAGCACACAGGATGACAGGATGTAAAACTACATATGCAAGCTCCTGATTTAGTTTGAAATGCATTAGGAATAACTGAACGACTGGGTGAAATGATCGCAAACGACATGCTGCAGATGATACGTGGCCTTTGATGACACCGATAGGCAATGGCTTTCGAGAGTTGATCAATTTCAGATCATCTAACGGGTAGGTTTAGCTTCTGAGCATTTAATGTATACATAATGAAAAGGTATCCATCTGAGGTATGGAAGTCGCAACTTCAAGCAGGAGCGCTGAAGTCATAACTAGGCTGGAGTAGGCCTGGACATTCATGAGTAAAAACATTCTTTTTTTATTTCGTATTCTCTGATTTTTCCCAAATACATTCTTAAAACTGACTTGTTAAACATTAACACACCGCGTGTCTAGTTAAGGACGACCCATTTTGTGCTGCCTTCAACGCAGTGTGTGTGGGTATATGTATGTTGTTTTTAAACACGTCTGTGTTTGGCACTATTCGGACAGGACTGGTTTTCCAGGGGGATGTTGGAGAAATTCGTGTTTCACAGACAATTTTAATCCAGTCCGTGTTTTTCACACAACCTGTGTTAAAAAAAAAAATTTTTTTTAAATCACCTACTATTTTTTATTTTATTTTATTTTTTTTATTATTATTATTTTTTTTTGGCTAACTAGGTGATCCTTTTGAGAAATCTAATCCCATCCGACTGCGAATGTCTGTGATTGCAGAGAAAACTTTTTTATTTTTCCACAATGCTTTTCCTTGTGTGTTTTGGCCAACGTGACCTACCGTAGAAGCTCTCACGTGCGTTTTCTGCTTGCTGCGTGCAGTTCAGTGTGGATGTAGATGTTTTTGCTAGCCGGCGAAGAAGAAAAAAAAATTGAATCAACAAGAACAGCCAAATCGCGTAAATTGTTAAGCCTGGCCACTGTAATATCAGTACATCCATCCATCCATCTTCTATACCGCTTAATCCTTTTCAGGGTCACGGGGAAACCTGGAGCCTATCCCAGGGAGCATCGGGCACAAGGCGGGGTACACCCTGGACAGGGTGCCAATCCATCGCAGGGCACAATCACATACACATTCACACACCCATTCATACACTGTGGACACTTTAGACACGCCAATCAGCCTACCGTGCATGTCTTTGGACTGGGGAGGAAACCGGAGTACCTGGAGGAAACCCCCGCAACACAGGGAGAACATGCAAACTCTGCACACACAGGGCCACAGTAGGAATCGAACCCCCGACCCTGGAGGTGTGAGGCGAATGTGCTAACCACTAAATCGCTAAATTTAAAAGTACTTTTGCAGGCATCCAGAGCACGTGATCTAATTCAACGCCCCGATGTACAGAACAGACACGCCCACCTTTGTAATAAACACTGAGATGTTAGTCCCGTCTGAATAGCGCTTAAAAGGCAATTTGTTTGTATACTAAAATGCTCACAAAATAAACAAACAATTGCATGAAATTCATGTGATGTTTATTAAAATCAAAAACATTTGACAGATGTAAGAATTGGAGTTGATGCATCTTCATACAAATCTCCCTGCCATCTGGGAAGACAAGAGTCCCACTGCTTTCCATTTGAAAAGCTGTAAAAGAATGCTAGTTGTTAGCTACAAAATACAGAAATTTGCCTCTGGGCTTTAACTGAGAAATTGCGTTACAGAATCCCAAACTGTGCAATTTTGGAAACTTGACCTCCACTCTCCCAGTGAACAAAATGGCACTGTAGACTTGTGAATATTTATTTTCTTGCATTTAGCACCTCGCCACCAGTTTTTTTGCACAACTTAATTAACAGGGATAATGGAAAGCATTACAATCTAAACCCCATCCTCTATTATGGTCATGTTAACCTTGTGAAGAACTTTTGGCCTCGACATTACTGAGCTAGCTAAGTTCCGTTAGCCACTGACTGTCTGCCCCTGTTACCCGCATTAACTTTCGCAGAATAGAGGGTACGCCCGTGACGTCTTTTTGCCACTCAGTGGGTGTGACCACGGCGAGTTCCACCCACCGTGGTCACACCCACTGAGTGGCAAAAAGACTGAGAAGCAGCATTAGTGTACAGTGTGAATTCTGCGAAAACACAGAAAAAAGGCGTCTAAAATGGGAAAAAGCTGTGCAATCGACTGTGCTAACAGATTCAACGAGAATTCAGAGCGGTCTTTTTACAGAGTGCCAAAAACACCATTCACTTCTTTTTTACTAAGTCAAGCAGTGTAAGTGTAAGTTGTTTTGGCACATGGTATTCATGTTGTACAATGATGAATAATTTGCTACATATTTCTTTTAAAATGCTGCCTATTTCCAGTGATGAATAATGGGGGCTCATTCATTCTCTGACTATGTTTTACCTTCACAAATATATAACGTTAGTAAGTGGAAGCACTGTTGGCTACAAACAAACTAGGACTAGCTAGCTTACGGTTTACCAGATGAAATGATATGATAAAATAAAAATGTTTGTATATACTGTACCTGTCCGCATGCAACCAGAATGTTTATTGGTGTTCTTGTCACTTTTAATTTCTCCAACAAATCCAAGCGAATCCAAGTAGGACCAAGTGTCAAGGCTTTGTATGCGTTCAGGCTTCAGGTACATATAAAGGTCAGGAAAACAGATTTCTGGCCACATGCCAATGTCCATGGACCACAGGTTCTTGGGCAAGTTGTAAGGGTCACTGTCGAGTCCAACTGCCTTCAATTTAAGCTGATGATTGTCAGTTATACTAGTGTTTTCTTAGCTTCCCCTAAAAAAACAGCCATTTTACTGGATGTTTTGCCACTCAGTCTGACAGAGGGGGGCGTGTTCCGGTGGGAAAGTGACATCAATGCATACCCTCTATTAGGGCTGCACAATTAATCGGATATCGATCGCGATTACGATTTTGACTGCCCACGATTAAATGAACATGATAGACTGTGATATTGACATTTAAAGTTCGTCCTTCGCTCATAGAAAACTCCGCTGTTTTCTCCACTCAAATCAAGCGCTTCCTACACTTAGTCAATCACGTAGAGCGGCGTGGGGCTGATGTCATTTTGTAATAACAAAACCCGGAAACGGGTTTAGCATTTTAGCGCTCAAGCTGCCAGTTTCTCTGCGAGCTCCAACGCTTGTGCGAGGGGAAATCACGACACTAGCACGATGCTAAATGACACTACAGGGGTTGTCGGGGACCTTAAACCTCATCACGCCGAACAGGAAAAAACTTTGCAGATAAACTCGGGGCTCTACAGTGCAACCATTTCACTCGCATTTGCGACTGAAATACCTTGTGTGACCTGTTCGGAGTTGTATAATACAATCGGAATAAAAACTACAGGAAGTCCAAAATGCATCTACACCGTGCAACAGTTACTTTCACACTGCTTTTCATCTCCTCAGTCAACCGAACAAGTGTGTAAATACTGCAGGGAAGCCATTATGATGACGAGTAACACTGAACATCGTTTGCTTCTCTCAACTTCCCGATCTCACAACCGCCATCTTTTATTGATCACGCACTATGATCCTAAATTCTGTCATAATTGACAAGCTCAAGTTTTCTCATGCCTACTTGTGTGTTATATTGTGGCACATTAACGCTACCATCTCTTTAAAAAAAAAAAAAAAAAAAAAAACACTTCAACTGTGCTCCTTAATTTTTGTAATCTCTAAGGATCAGTCTAATTTGATGCAAAGATTTGTACATTAGCAGGAATGTAGCAAAACATGGAGGTGATAGCAGCGGTGTGTTTATTTAAATGTGAAAGTACAATAAAAATGTTGTCCCTAAAATCAATGAATAATCGTGATAGATAATCGAGATCTCAATATTGATCAAAATAATCGGGATTATCATTTTGGCCATAATCGTGCAGTCCTACCCGCTATACATGAATAAACACAGCCCTGACCTATCCTCCTAATGCTAATTACTACAGCTTGCCTTGTCCAAAACACTTGCAAAAATGCAGTTAACATTAACGCACTCTTTGTATTATGGTGAATAGCTGTAATGCTAGGTTATCGTTACCATGGGATGGGAATGTCTAACATTACCGCGAGTTGTATGCTATAGTAATGCTTTCACACCCTGCCACTGCAGTAGTTGCATTTTACAGTATTATGGATAATGATTAATCGATTCATTGATCATTCGTTTAAATGACGATCGATCATGGGAATTTGTATAAATTGACATCCAACCAAAAAAAACCCATATGTGAATAAGTGGTATCAGTATATGTGTTCTTTTCAACCAGGCAGAAAAGTATGGAATTAAATTTGTTCCAAAAGTATTGAACGTAACTTTTCAAGCAACGAACAAAAATATACAATGAGAGAAGAAAAACATGGTCTTCAAATAAACAGCATTCTCTAACAGTTTTCTAAGCTTTGTTTTCGCTAATCATGGTTTATGCCATGTTGCCAGTTTTTTCCATTTACAATTTCAAACTTTTTGTTTATGCTCTGCAAGTTTCCATTCGCCATTCTGCCGTTCTGGATTTACTCTCATTGGCTAGAGAGATTTATCGCACTTAACCCTAACCCTACGTTTTGACTCATGTCAAACTTTGACTCATCATACCCATCATGATGGGGTTAGGGTGTGATAAGTCTGTTTGAGAAGTCAGAATCTTTACATATAAAGTCCAGGTTGTTGATAATAAGTGAGACTTTTTATATGATGAATTACAGTTTGAGAAGTCAAAGTTTGAGGAACTATCAGCATACTACTATTTCTTTCATTTTTATCTGGTGGAAATGGGCTTCAATAGGTATAACATTCTGTCTATTAATGTTCACTAACTCAGCAGAAGCGGCATATCCTTGCACACGCACTACAGATAGAGAAGTGAAGGGAAGAGAAGTGGAGGGTTTCTTACTTACTGCTATTGTGTGAAGCTCATGATCAGAACCAACCCTATATACATGAACTGCACAGTCAACAAGTCTTACATGCATACGCACAAATTTCTGTACCTCTTTCTTAGATGTTTTTTAAAAACTCATTCCTCAGAGTGACGTGTTGTGGCTGCATGGCAGTGGGTCTATACAGTAAACACTGCAATATTTTGCTTATATGCTGGTTCTGTTATGATGTGGGAAGAGAAAATGTCACTACAAATCAATACTCTTGAACTCAATACAGTTATTCTGACTGATTACCTTTATCCTATGATGAAACATTTCTATCCTGATGGGAGTGGTCTCTTCCAGGATGACTGTGTCGTCATCTCACTGAATGGTTTAACGAGTATGACCTATTATGTAAATCAAATACGATGGCCCTTCACAGTAACCAAATCTCAACCAGTTGTGGAAGAGCAACGAGTTTGATAGCAGTCTCTGCTCCCGTCATCAAAACACTAGTAGAGAGAATATCTTGGAAGAATGGTGTATAATTCCTCCTGTACAGTTCCTGAGATTTGTAGAATCTGTGCCAAGACACTTTGATGCTGTCTCATGGCAGGTTAACACCTTAATAAGACACTTTGTTGTTTTTATCCTGTCTAAATAGTTTGGGGTGTACATCAATGAAAAATTTCTTATTACACAATGTTCTCAGTGAAGAAGCAGTCTCAGTCTGACTGCTCCTACCTGTTAGCATGAGCACCAAAGTTGATGTTTTACTTTAGTCAAATTGCATCAAGATAGTATGTGAGGTGTTGTTTGTTTGGATAAACACCGTTTCATGTGGTAGGCTTTAATACCATTACTAGTCTGCCACGCTCTCAAAATGATTAACTGCAGCCTGATATCATTCACTGGTATCAAGACCATTTAGCTAGTTGACTTGAATGGTAGCTCAGATTTGTCATATCCAACAAGAAGGGAAAAGCAAATCCTGGATGTACCACATCCAAATGTTCACATAATGTAAATGTGATTTCCAAGAGAATGTACTGACATTCTTCTAAACTCTGAATCTGGGGTCACTCATCTCTGGTATATGTATGAAAATTTCATGTGGTTGAGATTAATGCATGCAAAGTCCCCTTTGCCCATTTAAAGGTGAATTACGCTTTTACAGTACACTCCTGTCCAGGAGCAATGTCACTAATGCTCCATCCAGCTTCATCACTAATAAATGACTCTGTCATGGAAAATCACTGCCACTCAAATTCAAATTTTACTGAGTTTCTTGTCATGAACTTTTTTTTTTTTTTTTTTTTCTTCTCTCACCGAATAATCTGGCTGCGCTGAGTACTTATTGATTTTAGACTTAGATGTGGGTAGAGTGAAGAGGCGTCGTGGAATGGCTATAAGATGACTGAAAGGAGGCCTATAAACGTAATAAAGTGCTCTAGATTGTAACACAGTTTTCCAAATGGATGTTCTCTGCCATATAATACACGAGAGCTGAGGCCATGGCTTAAACAGTTATTTTTTAATCATGTTCAATATGTTTATACACACATGAAACGGGGGAAAAAATTGACTAGTACATCGTCACAATTAGCTGTTCAAAACCAAAGGGCTAGTGAAAATGAAGTCAAGGGCCAGATGAGGCCTGTGGCTGATTGCATATTATAGGATATTTCATTATTGCAGTATAACATCATACTGTTAGCTGTCTGCCGTTAGAGGTTTCCAAAATAATTTGTTTTAGACAAAGTATGGTGATGTCACATCTGTTTAACTTGTATGATCTTACAGTTTTTCATTCTTTGAATGGCTTTGTCCACAACTAAAAACTGATCAGTGCTTCTTGTCCTAAAGGTTGAACTAACAGGCTGGAACAGGTTGTCCTCATTCTCGTAGCCTTATGCAAGTTGGTGATGTGGTAAAATTGGCTGAACATTTTGTGTAGTTTGACTGGAATCCCAGATGTTGCATTTTTGACTAAGGCTTTTATTAAGCATGAAAGCGACATCATTTCTGATTTAGTTTGTTCCATAAGCAGTTTCATTTCAGCAAACACCAAGATGACTCAAGGCTAAGTATTTGCAGTCTTGAGTAACAGCAGTAGAAAACATGGGCATCACTCCAGAGTTTTGCCTCATTGCAGTTGGGAATTCTTTAACCATAACCATGGCCTGCGGTTCCTTTACTAAAGTCTTTTCTGAAGTGAGAGTGTTCTGCATTTCATACTCCAAACATGTTGTCCAAGTACATATGAGGTGACTGTTTGCATCATAGCAACCAGCATGTCCTTGGCTCTTAGAAGTAGTTCAAGCAAAGTTGTTTCTTCATTCCACACTGTTCTGCTTCAGGAAAGTTAACATTAGAGAACACTCCAAGTTTAACCCTGCTATGTTCTTTTGGAGCTCTATGTTAGGGCTTCAGGCTTATGTTTTTTAGGAGCTCTTGTGAACACAAATGAAAAATAAACTGGGAGTACATTCAAAGTAGATTTTTTTTGGAAAAAACCCCAAACTAAATTAAGATTTTACAGTGGCTATAAAAAGTCTACACACCCCAGTTAAAATGACAGGTTTTTGTGATGTGAAAAAATGAATCCAAGATAAATCATGTGAGAACTTTTCCACCCTCGATGTGAAATTACAGCGTATAAAAAAAATGTATTTGAAAAGTAACCATTTTAGGGAAAAAAACAAAAAAAAACCCATAACAATAACCTGGTTTCATAAGTGTGCAGACCCTTTTTATAATTGGGGATGTGTTTCTGTTCAGAACCGATCACATTCAATATCATGTTAAAAAGTAATTATCATACAGCTGTCATGAATTAAATGATTCCGATTAACCCCAAATAAAGACCAACTGTTTCTGTAGGATTTTCTTCACATCGTCTTGGTTTCATCTGACTGCTGAAGCCATGGTCTGCAAAGAGCTTGTACAGGGTCTCACTGTCGAAAGCTATCGAGCAGGAGAAATGTACAACAAATATCCAAAAGATAAGATGTACCATGGAACACTGAAGGCAATCAGCAACAAGTGGAGGAAATGGAGCACCACAGTGACATCACCAAGAACAGGATGTCCCTCAAAAATTGATAAAACAATGGGAGCTGCAGAAATATCTGACAAGTACTGATTACTCTTTGCATGTGACAATAATCTCTCATATTCTTCACGTCTAGGCTACGGGGTAGGGTGGCTAGATCGAAGCCATTTCTCACACACAAAAAAACAACAAAACACCCAAGCTCAAATAAATCAGCCTAACCATGTGGCAAAATGGGTTATAGTCTAATAAGACCAATTACAAAAGGTATAATAATTCCAAAAGCTATGTTTAGTGCAAAAAAAAGCACATCATCAGAAAACACCATACCCATGGTGAAGCATGGTGGTGGAAGCATTGTGCCTTAGGGCTGCTTTTCTTCAGTCAGAACTGGGATTTTATCAAGGTGGAGGGAATCATGAATAGCTACAAATACCAGTTGATTTTAGTGCAAAACCTTCAGATGTCTGCTAGTAAGCTGAAGATGAAAAGGAATTTGACAATGACCCAATCCACATCAACAAAGGAATGGAATATTTTGAATGACCTAGCCAGAACCCAGACCTGAATCCAACAAAAAAAAAATCTGTGGCGTGACCTGATGTGGGTTGTGCACAGGAAATGCCCTTACAATCTGATGGATCTAGAATGTTCTAGAAAGTTTTTTTTTTTTTTTTTTTTGCCAAGTGAAGTTGTGCCATGCTGATAGACTTTTAGCCAAAAAGAGTGGTGTAATAAAATCGAAAGGTGCTTCAACAAAGTATTTGTTTTTGTTTTTCACAATTCTTATACATTTTTAATTTCACATAGAGGGTGGAATGTTCTGACATGATTTATCTTGGTTTAATTTTTTCCCCCATCACAAAAACCCGTCATTTTAACGTGCGTGTAGACTTTTTGTATCCAGTGTAGAGGTCTTTAAAATGAAAGATACCTGTGTGGGGCATGAGAGATCTGAATTAAGAATCACAGTAAACAGTTCAGAAGTACAAGATGTACCATATGTACGATGATGTTGCTTAATTTTTTTAAATTATTTATTATTATATATAATATTTAATTATATATAAAAATAAGTAAAAATATTTTTAATTATATATTAAAAATAATATATAATTATTTTTTAAGTTCCTATCAGATCCAACCCCATTAATTTGCCCAACTTACTACACGACATACCAATCTAGGAGGGTTAGGAACAACACGTACCTTCATAAAGCAGCTGAATGTACTTGGTAGACAGCACTAACCCTATTCTATTTATGTCAGGAGAGACCTTTATAATAGTGGGATGAAATTTGATCAGCTGTTTATGCAGTTTGTTGCATATTAGTGCTACATATGCTTCATCAGCATACCATGATCACCATGTTTTCGTAAACTGTGAAAGACTAAGGTACTTCTTCGGATTTAGCAGGTTTAGGCGGTCACCAAGTTGAGGGAAGAGATAAGGGACTATCTGTTCCCCACCATGGTTTGCAGGACCTCGAAGAACCACGGTGGAGGAATAGATAGCCTTGATGTCATGTAAAGCAGGTCACCATACGAGAAAATATATATGTTTACATACAAACCTAGGCGAGTGAAAGTAACAGCTCTTACCCAATATGTTCATGTTGATCATCTACTATGAAGTTTTTTTTCTCTTGCATTGGTGGCTGCAAATTCAATTCACTTTTATTTGTATAGCGCTTTTAACAATGGACATTGTCCCAAAGCAGCTTTACAGAAATGTATAAATTCTGTAATTTTTTAAAAATTCAAATCCATGAATTTTGTCTCTAATGAGCAAACTAGAGGCGACTCTAGCAAGGGAAAATCTACCTGAGACGATATGAGGAAGAAACCTTGAGAGGAACCAGACTCAAAAGGGAACCCATACTAATCTGGATGACAACGGATAGCATAATTATAAAAAAAAGTCCCTTCTGTAAATATACTAATATTGCATGGTCAAATAATGCAGTTGTGTAACCAGGAAAATTCATTAAAGTTTATACATGAAGTCTGTTTTGTTGTACTTATCCACTGTTCACTGATTGAGATGAGTGCAAATCTGTTTGTGGTAATTGCAGTGCTAAAGCTATCATAGCAATTGTAGTCCTGGCCATCATAGCATAACTCTTCATATGAGTTGAGGTCCAAAGCCATCTTTATGGTTTTAAGTGGTAACATCCTCAGTAATCTCAGTGAGCTTTAGGATGCACCATGTGGGGCCATCCTCAGCAGCAGCATGTAACTTCCAATTGATGAGAACTCCAACCAGAAGTAGGGCATCAAGAAGGATCAGGCAGGTCAGGATCACTGGCATCTCAGAAGAATCATGTGTAGCTCGATAGAAAGTGAGTGGGAATGAGAGAGGGAGAGATAATTAGGTATGCTTATGGCCCCTAATGTTTAAGGACAGTGTACTTTGCGTGAGTGCAAGCAGGACTCTGGCAAGACTAGCTATGACAGCATAACTAAAGGGAGAGCCAGAAGGGAACACAAACATGAAAGTGCCCTGGGACATAAGGCAGCCAGCCACTCCACCATCAACAAACCTGGGTGAATGTGTGTGTGTGTGTGACAGCATCCAAACACCCAGTTCACCACAACACTATATCCCTGTGAGCTGTCTAGATCTGATCCTTTAACTAAAGAAAAACTATTCACAAATAGCTTGACTAAACAAATATATTTTCAGCCTGGACTTAAACACTAAGAGGCCCGAACACTAATTGGAATGCTGTTCCATAAAGCTCTTCCCCCTACTGTAGCCTTCACTATTTGAGGTACCAACAAATAGCCTGCACCTTTTGATCGATGTAGGTGTGGCAGATCATTAAAGACCAAAAGTTCACTCAGGTACTGTGGTGCGAGACCATTCAGTGCTTTATGGGTCAATAGTAGTATTTTATAATCAATGTGAGAATTCATGGGAGCCAGTGCAGTGTTGATAAGATCGGGGTGATGGGGTCGTATCTTCTGGTTCTAGTAAGGACTCTAGCAGCTGCATTCTGGACTAACTGGAGTTTGTTTATGCCCCTACTGGAACATCCAGACAGTAAGGCATTACAGTAATCTAGCCTAGTGGTGACGAATGCATGAACTAATATTTCTGCATCATGTAATGACATTATATTTCTTATCTTAGCAATATTTCTGAGATAAAAGAAGGCTATCCTAGTAATATTATCTACATGAGCGTCAAATGAAAGACTAGAGTCAATAATCACACCAGGGTGTTTTACTGCTGCACATGATGAAACAGAAAGGCCATCCAGAGTAACTATGTAATCAGAAAGCTTACTTCTAGCTGTCTCTGGTCCTAATAGAAGTATTTCTGTCTTGTCAGAATTAAGTAAAAGGAAGTTAATAAGCATCCTGTGTCTAAATGAGATGAAAGGCAAATAATTAATTAGAATATTTACATTGGGGTTACTCTTTTTAAATTTACACTATATGGACAAAAGTATGTGGGCACCTGACCATTACGCCCATATGTGCCCATTCCAAAGCCGTGCATTTTCATGGACTTCCCATTGTGCACAGGAACATTGCCATGACGAAACTGGTTTGGGCCCATTAGTTCCAGTTAAAGGAAATCGTAATTGGTCTGTACAGGATTTTTTTTCTGATTGTTGCAGCCAAAAATGCTTGATTTTGCTGCAGCTTTTTTTTTTTTAACGTAATTGTTTTGCACTGTCTCTTTTGTCGGTAACTGAGACCTTTCAGCTGTACAGCACATGTGAATCAAAGAGGCATCTTGGCCCAAATCTGTGGAAAATCTGAGGTAATTAAAAAAAAATGGTAAGCTCTGAATATTGCGGAGTCTGCTTGATTTTGTTACTTCCTACGATCATAAAATTGCAAAAAAATCCTGGAGGGGCTGATTAAAGCTACAGCATACAGAAACATTCTTGACAATTGTATGCCTCCACCTTTTGAGGCAACAGTTCATGTAAGGCCCTCGTATGGGTGTGATTTTAAAACACTGATGCTTGCCTATAAAGGCAAAAAATGTACCAACACCCACTTAACTCAAAGCTCTTATCACAGCCCCCACTGCACCATGCTCCCTCTGATCCTATAGGGAGGATGCATCAAGACTCTTATCTGTTCTGGCACCTAGGTGATGGAATGAACTTTCCCTAGATGTCCAAACAGCTGAGTCACTGGCAGTCTTCAAATAATGTCTAAAGACCTACCTCTTCCTGAAGTACTAAAATTCGCACTTTATTTAAAAAAATGTTGTATGTGTGTTTCTTACTATATTACGTCCTCAACAGAGTTTTTAGACTGATGGTACTATTAGCCTTAAAAGCACCCCATGTTTTGAGCTCTAGAGAGTGAATGAGATTGCTTTTATTTACTGCTCGTCCGATCCTAGCTCGTTCTTGCTCCCTTTCCCCATGAGCTTCGTTAATGCCATTGGTAAATTGGAAACAAGGGGTGTGTACACTGTATGGTGTGAGATATATGTATGTATATGTATGTATGTGTGTGTGTGTGTGTATATATATATATATATATATATATATATATATATATATATATATATATATATATATATATATATATATATATATATATATAATATATATAATATATATATATATATATATATATAATTATAAATATATATATATTTATATTTATATATATATATAAATAAATAAATATATATATTTATTTATTTATTTGTGTGTGTGTATATATATATATATATATATATATATATATATATATATTTATATATATATATATATATATATATATATATATATATATATATATATATATATATATATATATATTTATATATATATATATATATATATATATATATATATATATATATATATATAAAATGCTGCTTTTTCTGTCACAGATGAGACAAATTTACTTGAGCTGTCCTCATTTACCTGGTTGGGGTGCTAACATATCACCTATGTGCAGGAATCTCTAAATATCATGGCTCTGAGTCAATATTTAGAGAAGTCCACGCTCCATTACTCACTGCATGATGCACAAAGCAGTATGCCTAAGCAATACTGGCAAGCTGTTAAGTACGGTACTATGCCATTTGCGACATGGCCCAAGTATTTGGAACTATGAACATATATTCACTATCCAGTTTATTAGGAACACCTGCACATTCATGCGGTTATCTAATCACCCTATTATTATGATTTGTGCAAAAAATCATGCAGATTCAGGTCAAACGCTTCAGTCACATCAAGCAGGGTGAAGAGAAAGTCTGATCTCTGTGACTTTGATCATGGATATTGGTAAGAGATGGGCTGGTTTCAGCAGTTCAGAATCTGCTGACCTCCTGGGATTTTCACACACAGTGGTCTTTAGAGTTTACACATAATTAGGGGCGGCAACATTGAGTGAGTGATAGTTTGGTGGGTGGAAAAGCCTTGCTGATAGAGATCAGAGGGAAATGGCCAGATTGGTTTGAGCTGCCAGGAAGGATATAGTAATTCACATAAGCACTCTTTACAACCGTGGTGAGATGAAGAAAAGCATCTCAGCTTGCACAAAACTTCATATCACGTGGTATCGGATATTAGTATAGGTTGGTATTCTTTATGAGCACAGTATTGGACCGATACCTGATATCCGTGTCAATGTAGTCACCGTTATTGATTACCAAGTGAAAGAACAACACCTTTTGGTTTCTTGAAGGGAGTTTGAAATACTGAAAAATCCAGTGTCGCGCACACACACACGCCTCCAGTCAGTCTTGCCTAATATTTTAGTGCGGGGGGGCTCCAGGAATAGCCAGCCTTGTCATAACCACCAATAGACATGTAACCTGAGGAGGTCTCTTATGAAGGAAAAGCAACTCGTCATAGTGATAATGGGTTATATACACACATCACATGAGGTTTTTTTTTTAGGTTTCATAGACGAGTTTTAATAAGGTGTCAAGCCACTTGAAGTGGTGTCCCTAAATAATGTTTCACATTCACACACACACACAGGCTGCTTATTGTCGAGCCCTGCTGCCTTTACTTCATCATAGACCTTCTCAGGTTACTTGCTGCTTATTTGAGACTCAGCAAACCACCAAGTAGGCTATTCCTGGAGCCCCTGTCACTAAAATACAACCCCGATTCCAAAAAAGTTGGGACAGTATGGAAAATGTTACTAAAAACAAAGAGGAGGGATTTGTAAATGTACTTGTATTTAAACAAAAAAAAAAAAAACTGTTAAAGACAAGGTATTAGATGTTTTACCTAATCAACTGCATAGATTATTTAAAGATTTATGTTTATTTTTAAATTAATGCATGTAACCATGTTCCAAAAAAGTTGGGACAGGGGCAATTTAGGACTAATAGTGATGTGACGAGTTGAAGTAAGAAGGCAATCGTCTACTCATGGTATATAAGGAGCCTTCAGAAAAGGCCCAGTCTTTCAAGAGCAAGGATGGGTCGAGGCTCACCAATTTGCCAACAGATGCGGCAGCGAATAATCCAACACTTTGAGATAACATTCCCCAAAGATAAATCAGTAGGATTTGGGGCAGTTCACCTTCTACTCTGCACAATATAATTGACCGAATTCCTTTTATCTTTAAGTCTTGGTGTGTAAAGGGCAAGGCTGAAAACTAATGCTGGGTATTGCAACCAATTTGGCGATTTGATCCTTATTGATATGGATTCGATTCGATTTCTGTTTGATTCAGTATAGATTAGTTATCAATATTTCATTTAAAATGGTAGTTTTGCAGACATGGAATCCATATTTTAATATAAATGCTTTTAACTGAAACCCTCCTACTTGGCTGTATTACGGAAATACACATTTACATTAACAATCGGGACCACACAGTTATGTTTAATTACTTTTTCCTTTTACTTTGAGTAACAAACATTGTTAACTAGAAATCATGAATACGTGCATACAATGCACACAAGGTAAGCACAAACTGCACAATGCACATTACTGTAAAAAAAATTAAATAAAAACATTGTAAATATGCAACCGTGAAATTCATTAACAACTTTGTTGACCTCATCTTTACCGTCACTGCCTTTGAACATGAAATACTTCCACACATCAGACTTTAATTTCACCAGCGCTGGCTTCAATTGCCTACCGTGACTTCCGCCATGATCCTCTGTGGGTTTTTTTTTTGTTTTAAGTGGAGCAACTCGAAAGATGGTGACATCTTCAGGATGAGAGGCAAAGTACAGAGAACATTCATATCCTCTCAAGTAAATCACGCACATTAAGAATTGATTCGGGGATTTCCCAAATCATTTTTTTAAAATTGAAGGTCAATTAAAATCAGAGAATCGATATTTTTTTACCCAGCCCTACTGAAAACCACTTCTGAATGCACATAATGTCCAAGCCCTCAGACCTCACTGTCTTAAAAACCGTCATGAGTCTGTAATGGATATCCTGACATGGGCTCGGGAATACTTTGATAAACTTTTTCAGTCAACACCATTCGCCGCTGCATCCACAGATGCAAGTTACAGCTTTACTGTGCAAAGCAGAAGCCATACATCAACACTGTCCAGAACCACCGCCACCTTCTCTGGACTCGGTCTCATCTGAGATGATCAGTAGCACAGTGGAATCATGTTTTGTTGTCCGAGGAGTCAACATTTGACGTAGTTTTTGGATAAAACAGTTGTTGTGTTCTTTGGGCCAAAGAGGAAAAGGATCATCCAAGCTGTTATCAGCGTCAGGTCCAAAAGCCAGTTTCTGTCATGGTATGGGGGTATTTCAGTGCCCATGGCATGGATAACTTGCACATTTATGAGGGCATCATTAATGCAGAAAGATATGTACACATTTTGGAGCAACATATGCTGCCATCCAGAGTAGGACAATGCCAAACCACATTCTGCCTGGATTACAACCGCATGTTTGCATAAGCAGTGAGTGCAGGTGCTAGCATGGCCTGCCTGCAGTCCTAACCTGTCTCCAGTTGAGAATATGTGGTGCATTATGAAGCATAAAACGAAGGCAACGAAGGCCCCATAAATTTTCGCAGCTGAAGAAATGCGTAATGGGTGGGTGGGGGAAAATTCCACTTGCTAAACTTAACCAACCGGTGTCTTCCACACCCGAACGCTTAAGTGTTATTAAAAGAAAAGGCGATGGTACACAATGGTAAACAGTCGACTGTCCCAACTATTTTTGGAGTGTGTTTCAGTCATCAGATTGTAAATGAGTGTATATTTTAACAGGGAAAAAAAAGTTCACAAAGTTAAAAATCAAATGTTAATATGTTGTCAGTATAGTACAGGGTGAATTGACTTTTCAAATGCCTTTTTTTTTTGGTTGCATTTTCCATACTGTCCCAACTTTTTCGGAATTGGGGTTGTAGCATGATTTCCTGAGCACAGGAAGTGTTGGTGATGGAGAATATTGGAGGGTGGCCATTTCCTGTCCATTACAGTAGGGATAGAATTTGAGGATTTTTGTTAGTAATCTGAATCGGAAATGCTTCTCTTGTATATTTTGTTCATCCCAAAGTGTCGGCCTGGATGTCTTAAGGCAGTGAATTGAGATCCTAATTTGATGCCACAAAAATATCTGCCATGTTTTAAGCTGTTTAACAAATCTAAATGTAAATATCAGGGTATGAAAGCTGAAATTCTGATCTATCTCATTCATTTTTTTATTTCAAAGTTTGGGCTCAATGAATAACAAAAAAACAAACAAAAGAAATGGCCTTGCCTTTCCAATATGTTTTGAGGAGACTGTATATACTGGCATGGGAACATACCTCTTAGGCATACCCTCATCTCTCCAACTCTGTTTTGGTTAGGGTTCAAGATTAAGAGAACTTTCACACACAAGTGAATTCTGGAGATATGCCAGCACGGATTTTCCCCAAACAACTGTTCCAACCTGCCACCTCCCAGGAGAGATTATATGTTGCTTAAGGTTTGATATTATCATTTATCTGACAGTTGCTCCTAAAAAATGTCTTAATTTGACTGAGTCATATGTGGGTTTTAAACAAATGATAATCATTCAATACATGGAATTGCGTTCCATTCGGAGAACCTCTGTACACGGCTTTTCTCTTCAACACTCCTTTACCAAGCCTTTAAAAAGCAATGGTGTTTTTCTTAACACAGCATGTCTTTAGCTGGGTTTGATGTCCCCAGTCCCAAAAAATCAGTGTGTTATATGAACATGCACATTGCTTTAGGTATAACCTTTCTGAGCGGGAAATAGTAAAATACTAACCAAAGCAGATTGATCAAGACCTTGATGACTCCAATCAAACACTCCTAACATGTGATGGCTGACCCAAAGTAATTCTATTGGTCATAACAGAATTAGGCTGTATAGCGCTTCAGGAAGAAAATAGGCTACAGTCATTGGACATGTGGATTTTTGTATCTATTTTCTGAGAAAGAAAACTATTTCACGATTTTTATTTTATATAAACAAAAGAGGGATTCCATGCAAAATTCAGGAGAAATAAGTGTCAACAAAGGGAACATTACATTTTAAATGGCCAGTTAAATCTGAATTTTAACTTTCCATGCTTAGTTAATTCTTAGTCCCTGTTTCATTACTTTCATACAGAAGTTATCTATGCAGCCATGAAGGACAGATTTCTCACCCAAAATGCAAGATTTTCCTCATTAATGCTTCCTAATTATGGCAAAAGTGTTAATAATAAATAATTAATTCAGCAGCATTGGTGTAAAAAAAATAAAATAAATAAAATTCTACAGCGTATAATGTCATAGATATTTGAAACATAAATCATTTTTAAATGGCACACATCTGACAGTATATATGCTTTGAAATGCTACACTATGTGGCTACAAATATGTGGACATCCTTCTTAATTCAGGTGTTTCAGCAACACCCACTGTTAACAGAGGCATAAAATCAACTGCATAGCCAGGCAGTCTCCATTAATAAACATGGTAGAATGGGTTGTACTGAAGCTCAATGACTTTAAACATATTATTGTCATAGGATGCTGCCTTTGCCCCAAACCCATTCCTGAAATTGTTGCCCTGCTAGATCTGCCCCAGTCAAATGCAAAAGCTATTATTATGAAATGGGAGTGTCTAGGAACAACATCAGCTCAGCCACAAAGTTATCAAACCACATAAACTCACAGAGCAGGCCCACAGAGTGCTGAAGCATGTAGCACATAATCGCCTATCCTTTTTTGCATCACTCTCTACAGAGTTTTGAACTGTCTCTGGAAGCAGCATCAGCACCAGAAATGTGTGTTTAGAACTTCATGAAATGGGTCTCCATGGCCGAGAAGCTATACACAAGCTGTACCTAAGATCATGATGCACAGTGCCAAGCATTGGCTGGAGTGGAGTAAAGCATGTCGTCTCTGCACTCTGTGGAAACATGTTTTCTGTCTCACACGTCACTGTCTGGCAGTCTGATGAATGAATCTGGTTTGGCAGATGCCAGGAGAATGTAAAGTGTAATGCTAATGTTACAGCATACAAAGACATTTTAGTCAATTGTAGACTTGATTTGTGTGGTAACAGTTTGAGGAAGCCCCTTTCCCATTTCAGCATGACTGTGCCACTCTGCATGAAGTTCATAAAGTTTTAAACAAAATCCATGAAAACATGGTTTGATGAGTTTCTTCATTGATCACCATTTCTTCATATATTTTGTCATGAAATTTATTCCAGGTCTGCGAATCATTTTGGTCCTCAGTAAAATTGGCTGCAAGTTGGAGAACTGAAGGCAATTTAAATGAAATGTACATACACCTGAGTAAACATATTTGATAGACATGCAGGAAAAATACAAACCATCTGTAAAGTTGCAAATGCAAATTAAAGTAGTGGTATATTTCAAGTGACAAAAGAGCCAAATGGAATCAGAAAGGAGGATACTTTGCACGTACTCTGAAAATGCAGTGCTGTGAAAAAGTATTTGCCTGATTTCTTGTGTTTTCTTTTATGTATATCTCGTACTAAATAGTTTTAGAGCTACACGTGAAATACAACATAAACAAATGCAACCTGAGAAAACACACAATACAGTTTTTATTTCTTTTTTATATTGAAGCAAAAAAAGTTGTCCAACACCTGTCACCAATTGCCCCTTCACTGAAACCAAACGTTTCCGATAACTGGAGATCAGTCTTTCACTTGCTTCAAGTACTAGGACTTGCTCCTAGGCTATGGATCATTGTCTTGCTGCATAATCCGGTTGCACTTGAGTTTCAACTTACGGACAACCGATTTCTAAACAAATCCTTCCATCCTGGCCTAAGACCAAGATAAGTACTTTCCTTTGCATGTGGTTTTTTTTTAATTTATTTATTTATTTATTTTTTTATAAAGGCTCCCAAAGTATGAATTTAGTCATGATTGTGCAGATCATTTGAATGCTTAAAGGTTAGGTTAAATGCAAGTGTAATAGAGTGCTAATGGATCATATTGAAATTGAGAGTAGAGCTTCACACACATCTGCTAATGAGCTAATCGCTGCAAGTTTTGTTCATGTATTGCGGCTACATCTAACTTCAACCAGTTTGATATGGACAGTTAGGATTGTGCTGCAGATTAGACATTTCAGCGTTCATATTCCAGCTCTATACCTATAGACTGCAACTGTTGATGATGCAGTTGAAAAAGACCCTTAGCCCTGAACTGTTATCTTAATACTTCTCTGTAAAATAGATTCAAAGGTCATTTAGTAATTTTCCCGTTGCTGTGTGAACCTTGCTCCATGGAGAACTCTGCCTGTTTAGACCATGATTCCTCTTCCCAGCGTTGTCATGTGAATTCAGTTAGAGCTCATTTACTCTCAGATCATATTAAATGTGCAGATGGTTTCCAAAGGGAGCCAGTGTTCAGTTTTGCCTGTACTAATGCGGAGAGTGCTGACATTCAGTAGTCTAGCTTAGAGATTCTACCATGAATTTTTAAAAAAACAAATCCAGACTGAGTACGAGTACATGTTTTTTTTTGCTACCGGTCAATACTGTGAGTAACCTACTTAATTTTACCTAAACAATTGCGTTATGGAACATTTCCGATTTAGGTCTGTTCATGTAGGTTGCTGAACTGTATCGATTGCCATCATTAATGGTAAAATCTCTGTCATTTTGTGTCCTCTGTTCATTAGTGTGACTGTGTACACTAGACACTTGTCATATAGGGTGTGTCTCAGCCAGCTCCCTAGTTCAGTAGGTAGTGAATCGGTATTTGGTGTACGAGTTTGGGTACTGATAAGGACCCTGGATTACTACACATTGGGACACACTGATAACTCAATTTCTGGCGACATGGCTACATACTCGTGTTGTAAAACTTCACTGAAAATTTTAGAAATATTTACATTTTAAATGTCATAAAAATTTGTTAGCTTAATCGCACACATTTCTGCCGTAATATGTCAAGCAGGATAATGGGAAAGCTAGTGGATTAAAAAGAAAAAACTAAATTAATAAACACTCAAGACATTAGACTCGAACAAACCGTATATAGAACGTTAAATAAATTTTAAAATTGCTAACATAAGTAATCATTTGTGAGTTACAACAGCACTAACAAGCTACTTACACTTGTAGACAAAGTTGGCTGAGAGTTCGTCCACGTTATTTGTTCGTTTTTTTTTTTTTTTTTTTTTGAGCTGAGAGGCTTCAGAAAACACGTCATCATTTCCAGGAAGGGAACATAGTGAGCATCGATGCTCCCTGGTTTTTGAGGGGCATTGTGGGATGTTTTTTAGGGAGCGAACGTTCCAGTGCACTGGAAGGATTTTGCGATTGAGACAGTCCTTAAAATTGCTGACTGCTGAACTAGGGAACCGGTTGACACGCCCCCATCGTATCACATCGTATTGGATGTTGATATCGGAACATTTTTACGTAAATGAGCTTGATATCGGATATCGACATTTGCATTATTGCATTGTAGCTTCCATGTTGACAAGTCTGATTTGAGTCACAAGTACCCGATTCTGCTCATGCGTTGGTAGTCATTCAGTTACCTGCCTCTAGGAGAAGGAACTAGAGAACTATGCTTCCTTCATTATTCTTTCTCAAAAAGTTGAATTATTGAGTGCCACGAGTAAATCTCTTTAATGGAGGAGTTGCTTAGATTTCTGACAGCTGTTTGGACCTCTGTAGCTTGTGTTTGTGTTCTCTGTATATGCATCGAATGTGTTTTGCTTGTTTTATTGAGCCTGGGAATGTCCCACTTTGTTTGGATGATATTGGAGTGCCTTATCTGTTCGTTTGTTGTCTTTGTGGGGCCACTTTGGGTTCTCACGAAAACTCGGTCTCCTCATTGGTGTCTATCTATCTATCTATCTATCTATCTATCTATCTATCTAGTATTACTTGAGAGAGATTGACAAATGGAAGGATAGATAGCCATTCTATTAAATACAGAGTTATATTAAATATAGAGTAATGTGTAGGCCTAATGCATATAGTCATGCTTTCTAAACTATGTAATGAATTCCAGAGTTCTAGTGTTTGGGAGGAGTGAATTTGTGAGGCGTCAGAGAACTGCTTTCCGAGAAATCCACTGTGTTGTTGCATTCAACGTATTAGATGAGCTCTGTTCGGCAGCTGACGCTGTAGTTCGCACTGTTGGTGGAGCGCAGAAGGAGACTCATTGTAAGACTTAAATTTTTTATTTTTTTATTTTTTAAACATTCAGTCTTTCTTTGCATATTGGAAGTTATTTGTTGCTCTTTGTCTGCAGTTGTTTAGGTCAGTGTAATACAGTAAGGCATCAGCATGTTCTGCATTGCATTTCAAATAGTTGATGGTATTGATTGACCATTGCTCTTGTAGCATTTGTCTTCTGACTGATTTCTGCTAGGTCTTGATATTGCAAACTCGGTATATTTACCAATGATGATCAGATGATGGGCAAGGAGAAATCCTTCATGTACTTTACTGTGATATTTGGTATGTTTTGAATCATTAGATTATTCAAACATACTAAAACAGCTTCTGAAGCTTAAAGCAATTGTTAAATAAATAATTTTCAGTGTTTTGTCAGTGCTGTAGCTTTTGTCTGTTTAGAATGTTAGTTTTGAAATTTAGCTCTGATGGTTGGAATTTTTACTGTTTGTTTGTTTGTTTGTTTATTTATTTATTTATTTATTTATTTATTTAAAAGAAAATCACTAGATTCCTGAGTTTGTAGCCTTTTCCTGTCCCAAATCCCAGAACCCCCTGATGGGAAAATAGTGGCATTATTGTTTTGATGAAAAGCTTACAAACTCAGGAATCTAGTGATTTTCTTTCTTCCTTTTTCACTGCCTATCAAAACAAAGGGGGTATTACTACTTTTTAATAAATGCCTTATGAGGTTTCAAGGTGAAGGCTTACCGTGGAGTTTTTTTGGTAACACCACTGAGCACTGCTGATCTCTTTTGGGGTAAAAATTAGGTTAAGATTTTGTGACAGTTGTTTTTTCTAACTTCATAAATATGAAATTGTTACTGCACTGGTTTCAACCGAAGTTCAATTGGAATACTAATTCACCTGCTACGTCTGCCTTTTAAAACAGTGTGAATGTTATTTTTGACAGGTTTTTTTTTTTTTTTTTTTTAAAAGCAGTTTGCTTGTATTAATGAACGTGCAATTAAACAGACCAGTTGTCACAAATAGTTTTGACGTGCATTTGAACATGACGCATTTAATTGTTCTGTTCTCTTCCAGTCTTCCGGCTTTTGCACCTGAGTTGTAAACTTTCCACCAGTAAGAAATAATGACTGCCATTAATTCACCACCAGACAAGTGCGTAACATCTCTTTCTAACTTCATACTTGAAGCTGAGAATTTGCAGGTGTGTCCAGTTGTGTTTGTCTTGACAGGTATAATGCTGTGTGGATTATCTTTTTCATCCTGGGGCTGGGAACGCTTCTGCCATGGAACTTCTTCATGACCGCCACCATGGTAACAATGCACTTTTTTGGGGGGCTCATTTGCAGGAGTGTGTGCTGTGGTTCAGTACAAATATAAATCTTTTTTTTTTTTCCCCCTAACCTTGATTGGTTAAGAACTATTGCACAAATCACATACTGTATTACTCATAGTCTATTTGTAGTTTTCTTCTTAAAATGGTAAATTGTAACCGTGTTGCAGATATTCAGAAGTCAGAAGATTGTCGTATTATTTCTTCACAGTACTTCACCAGCCGTCTCAGAGATCCTGCTCCAGATGCAGATCCCCTGAACAATACCCACAATGGCACATGGATAGAAGTTGACACACGTAGCGTCCTGGAATCGAAGTTCAACAACATGATGACCCTGTGTGCCATGGTGCCGCTGCTCCTCTTCACCTGCATTAATTCCTTCATCCATCAGAGGTGAGGCGAACTTTGCAGTTCTCTAAACTCAGGAAGTTTCTCATCTGACATACCATCATCCTCACTGCCTCTTAAAAAGTCGAGATTCCGTAACATTCTATTTGTAGTGACAACAATAAGAAATCAAGCAGGCAGTTTGGTATGCCACATTTCTTGCTAATTATTCAGCATTAGATTCATTTTCTGTCTCAAAAATAACCTTTGACATGTGCTCATGGGATTACAGTTTCCCAGCAGCTTGTATCCTTTTAGTTATTTCATTTTATCTTCACAAGCAATATTGTTAAACCTCTCTCTCTCTCTCTCTCTCTCTCTCTCTCTCTCTCTCTCTCTCTCTCTCTCTCTCTCTCTCTGTCTGTCTGTCCGTGTCTGTCTCTTTCAGTATATACTATATCTTGCAATGTCAGTGTTTTAAATATGCAGTGTTTACTATGAACAAAGTTAAATTGAGTGAATATGATGCACACATGTTGCAGAGTGCTTGCCACTATCACATACATTAGGTCAGTTAACCTATATAAGTTGTGTATGTGTCAGTGGCGGCTGGTGGTTTTTAAAATGGGGAAGCACAGGTGTTTATTATTATAATTCTAATATTAATGTATATAGCTGTGTCCTATGTTCCATCTGTTCTGGCCTCCTGTTTCAATTCTCTTGATCATTTCTGAAACCTCTTCCCATAACTAAAATTCAAATGCCGACTTACTTCATCAAGCTCAATTTCCTGGAAGAAGATGGATATCTAGACCTATAAACAAACAAAAACCAGCACAAATAATAAAAAATTATACTTACAATTTATTTACAGCAGAGGTTCTCAACCTTTTTTAACTAAAGCCCCCCCTCAAGCTTCCCCTATCATGTGGCATCCCCCCCACAATATTCGAGGAGACCAGGTATAATGATTATCTATTCTATATAAAATCTATCTATATATAACCTAGTCTCCTAGTCTATAATCTGTTTTAATAGATAGATAGATACAGATTTTTTTTTTTTTTTTTTGCTTTTGTGTTTTTGTACTTTTTTTTTTAAAATAACTTTTCTAAAACTATATAACGGGCAGGTATGGAACATGAATGATGAAAAATGTTTCTGATAACTATAATTACCCCCCCCCCCCCCCCCCCCACCCCCAACAGTTTTTAATTTAATTTTTTTTAAATAAGTAAAAGTTTGGTTATTGACCAACTACTGCAGATCTGAGCACTGTTTGACTGGTGCTGAAGTTTTAGATTTCACTTATGTTCATTAGCAATTCAGTGATTGGCGGTTGGACATAAGATTCCGCCCCTTTGAGAGATCTCCTCAGCATCATCTGGAACAAGTATGCACTGTCCAATGAACATTGAGAGACATTTTTTTCTATGCAAGACACACCTGCTCACTCCCATTCATCAGAGACACACTGTCACTGGATTCTAGTTGGGGCTTTGAAGGAGATTTTCATGCAGGCTGCGCTATCCACTGAAAACAGGTGCAATATTGCAATGAGATATTTGCTTCAATAAAATGAACTAAAATGCTGAATTTCAGCAAGAGTGATGAATAAAATAGACTCACTAATGCAATCAGCTCTGGTACATATCACTACTTCCATGTGTTCTCAAATCAAGTACTCTAGATAATTTATCATGACGAGCTGTTGTCTGAACACGCTGTAAGGCATTTTGTACTGTTGGCGAAGCTAAGTGTCCTTTGGCCCACAGGTTTCAAATGTCAAACTATACCCTTGTTGGAGGGTGTCTACAGTTAAGAGGCTTTCACAAAATTCAGTGTGGGACAAAAAATTCCATACATTTGGTCATATACTCCGATTAGCCATAACAATAAAACCACCTGCCTAATATTGTGTATTGTGTGACCCCCCGAGGCATGGACTCCACAACACCTCTGAAGGTGTGCTGTGGTATCTGGCACCAAGACTTGAGCAGCAGATTCTTTAAGTCCTCCAAGTTGCGAGGTGGGGCCTCCATGGATCCGACTTGTTTGTCTAGCACAATCCACAGATGCTCGATCAGATTGAGATCTAGGGAATTTGTTGACCAAGTACACCCTTTCATGGTAATGGTATTTCCTAATGGCAGTGGCCTTTTTAAGCAGGATAATGCGCCCTGTCACACTGCAAAAAATGTTAAGGAACGGTTTGAGGAACATGACCAAGCGTTCAAGGTTTTCACTCGGCCTCCAAATTCCAGTGTGTTGGCTTCTTCCTGGTCTTTTTTTTTTGCTTTTTTCATCTTTCATATAATAATAATAATAATAATAATAATAATTAATCCGTATCCCGATTTGTTCTGTTTTTGTGTATATCTCATACTAAATAGTTTTAGATCTTCAAATGAAATACAACATAAATCAAAGGCAACCTGAGTAAACACACAAAACAGTATTTATTTTTTTTATTGAAGGGGAAAAAAAAGTTATGCAGCATTTCACGCATGTGAAAAACTAAAAAGATCAGTCTTTCACAGTGCTGTGGTCGAATTTTGGCCCACTCTTCTTTGAAGAACTGCTTTGGTGCAGCCACACTGTAGGGTTTTCGAGGATGATCTGCCGGTTTAAGGTCCTGCCACAGCATCTCAATTGAGTTCAATTCAGGACTTTGACTAGGCCACTCCAAAACTTTAATTTTGCTTTTTTTGAGCCATTCAGAGGTGGATTTACTCCTATGCTTTGGATCATTGTCTTGTTGCTTAATCCAGTTGCGTTGGAGTTTCAGCTTGCGGACTGAAGACCATCTATTCAAGGAAAAACTCCCTAAGATGTTTTAAGAGGAAGAAACCTCTTCCTCTATAAGGAATGTTGATCTTTGTCCCCTATTTCTCTCTGTCTATCCTTCCTCCACCGCAGGATTCCTCAGAAATTGAGGATCTCCGGCAGCCTCTCTGTGATCCTGGTGGTATTTCTGATCACTGCAATGTTGGTCAAGGTGGACATGGCACCTGTGCCCTTTTTCACAGTCACCATGATCAAAATCGTCTGCATCAACTGTGAGTAGCTCTGCTGGATATCTCTGGTTCGCCTCTTAGAGAAGTTGTTCCATCCACCACCATGCAGTGACGTGACTTTTTTTCATTAAAGAGTTAGGGTCAACATGACAGACTAGCCTTCTTTGATGTTATTATTACACACTGGTTTGGGAAGTCTAGCTGTGGAAAAGACAACAGAAAGAGAATATGTTGTGGGAACTAATCTTTGAAATTCCCATGGGGATGCATTGTATCATGTGTGAAGTTTTTATCTTCCTTTCTCACCATTCTGCTATTTTGCTTTCTCTAGCTTTTGGTGCCATTTTGCAGGGGAGTCTCTTTGGGCTGGCAGGACTGCTTCCAGCTTCCTATACCACTCCTATCATGAGTGGCCAGGGGTTCGCTGGATCATTTGCAGCCACTTCCATGATCTGTGCAATCGCCAGTGTGTATTTCTTCTATTTGATTTAGCTCGCAGATTCTTGATTCTCTGACTGTTCATGCTGGTTCGCATTATTCTGTTTCTGCAGTTGTTTGAGACTTATTTTTTTCAGCACATTCTATTGATTTTACATGTCATGACCCTTTTGTTGTTCCTATTTTTATTTTCCCAGGTGGCTCATCGCTGAAGGACAGTGCTTTTGGCTACTTCATCACTGCCTGTGTTGTAATTCTTCTGGCCATCACTTCTTATGTTGCCCTGCCCAAAATGGTATGACCCAAGTTCATAAGCATTATGGTTTTTAATTTCCTGGGGCTAGGTCCCATTATAATCACTGTGTACAAAATTCTTGTGGCAGTTCTTTAATTATACATCCCCCACCAAAAATATTGGGACAGCAAGGCCAAGTCTATTGTTTTCCCTTTACGTTGAAGACATTTGGGATTGAGATAAAAAGATGAATGATGGAACAGAATTTCAGCTTTCATTTCCTAATTTTTAAATCTAAATATGTTCAACTTAAAACATGGCACATTTTGGTGGCACACCAACCGATGTTTAGGTGTGTTTTTTTTATTTATTTATTTATTTTTTTAAATAGAATTGCCCTTGCTGTTCCAATACTTTCAGAGGGGACTATAGGTGCCCCTCTGAAAGTATTGTTTTAATATATTGCAGTTGCAGTGTGAAGCAGTAGAATCACATGCTTTTTGTATTAGACCAGACAGATACAATGATTTTTCCCCTTGAGGCCTACTTCTCAGTTCCCCCCTCCCACTCAACAAAAACAAGCTTGTCAGTTTAGCTGCTTAATTTTCCCAGGGCTTTTACTGCCTATTTTTTAACTGGATTATATAATAAAATAAAATCGAATAAAATAGCTTTAGAAAGTTTCAGTGTGGCTGCAGGCTTTGATTCCAACCAAGCAGGAGTCGCACCTGATTCCACTTGTTTAATCAGTTCATCTTGGCCTCCAATCAACTACCAAGTATGCCTCCTATTTGGCTGGAATGAGCCTGCATTTACACCGGCTCTTTGTAGATAAAATTGAAGAGCAGTGCTCGTAGGTGGGAACTCCGTTATTACTGTTTAAAAAGCAGCTCAGGGTGATTCCTCAAGAAATCAGTTGAGAAAAATGCCAAGAATACATTTCTGTAAATTCTAGGCAAATAGGGTGTCTACTTTTACTATTATTTAGAATTATTTTAGATTTTTTTTTTTAAATCACAGCATAATTCCCATAGTTCCATTTGTGTTACTGCAGAGTTTTGATAACTTTATTATTATATTATTATTCTAAAATGGGGGGGGGGGGTACACACTTTTTTCCCCAAACTTCAAGCACTGTTGAAGAGCACTGATCTAGCACATAATACAGCAGAACTGACAATCCTGAAGAAGAAGAATGCCAAGGCCCATGTTATTAATGTGTACAGTGTTTATAATCTCTCTTCTGTTATCACCCCCCCATTAACATTATTTGTAAAGTATTACATGTAGACCTATTTATTCTTTCTTGATTAAAATGTACGTGGAGTATGTTCCAGCGTACTTTGTTGTCAAAATGTGGCACTCCTATACAAAACGTGTCAAGGTTGCCAGGTCTGATGCAGTAAATTAAAAAAGTGTTTTTCTGGTATTGATAGTCACTCCTTAACCAAGGATTCATGCCTTACTGCTTAGAATTTCTCAACTTGGTGTAGCCCTGAGATGAGCACAATTAAGTCTGTCTTCAATGAAGTTGTGCCAACATGCATCCAGTGATGTCCAGCCTAATATCACACACCCACTTGGCCTTTCTACTCATTTGTTTCATGGCTTTGTAGGAATTCTTCAAGTATTATGCAGACACCAGTAGCCCCAAGCCTTCCAGTGATGAGGAAAACACGATGGACCTGTTGAACAAAGGTAGAGTAATTAGTAACCAGACGCATGCTCCTTTTGAAAACTCCACTAAAAAGAAAAGTTCTCAAAGCAGAGGGCTTCAAATCCAACCCAGAAATTTCCAGGAAATCTTTCTTAAATCCTGCTCTAAACTCCAAACCATCTGGCATATCTGTTCTGCTTTCTTCTTGGTGCTGCGTTTGAGTGGTTTTACTTTAGAGCCAGAGCCTCTTGAGACCCTGCATTGTGTATTCTCCATGTTTCTTTCCAATTTGTCCTGATTTGCACTTGTAAGTTATGTTTCATTTTGAATTGTGCTGGAAAGCAGCAAAGCCATGATGTTATTGATGTTGTAGATGCTGCTGTTACAGAAATCCCTGGGGAGAAGACAGTTGGGAGTCTGACCGAAGAGGAGACCACGCATACCGTGTCTGTGTTTGCCATCTTTAAAAAGGTACCTTTGGGAAAAGTTTCCCCAGTGTCTCCTGTTTGAGGATTCTGCTCTGCTGCACAGCCCGCTAGTATAGTATTCGACATTTTGAGGTTTTTGATAGCCATACCATAAGGATCACTGTTGTAGTAGTAAAAGTAAGTCATGCAGACTGGTCTTGTATAATGTTAAATGTTTTGCTACTTATTTAATGGACTTCAACAGTGGCAAACTGGCTAAATGATTAAATATGAATGATTATAAGTCCAATCACCTAGACAACCTCTTACTAGACGTTCCTGATGTCCTAAATGACTCATGCTATTGATTTTTGTACCCCTGCTCCTATAGATTTGGGTGATGGCCCTTTCAGTGTGTTTTGTTTTTACCATCACTATTGGAATATTCCCTGCTGTGACTGTGGAGGTCAGGTCCTCTGCGACTAAAGGAGGTGCTTGGGGTAAGAGTGATTTTCTGAAAGTGTGCCTCTTAAAAATTCCACTGCTAATTGTGCTCTCATGTCATCGTCTTCCTGTTTCACTGGTATTCCTAGAGAAATACTTCATTCCCGTGTTCTGCTTCTTGCTTTTTAACTTAATGGACTGGGCTGGACGAAGCTTAACTGCAAAGTGCACATGGGTAAGTACAAAGCGCACATCTGGTAAACTTCCACCTGCCCCTCTTCTGCACCCTCACACACCAGGGCTCTACATACTTTTGTAGAAGAGTAAAGATTTATAATCCCTCTAAATAAAGCTGCAGTTGAACTGAAATTTCAGGACTGTCGGCCGAGTTTGTTTTCTTTCTTTCTCTCGCTGTCCTTTCTTTATTATAGTGTTCCCTGGAGGAAAAAGTCCACCTTTTTACTCACACTATAATAAAGAAAGGACAGAAAGAGAGAAAGAAAGAAAACATAAACTCTGCCGACAGTCCTGAAATTTCAGTTCAACTGCAGTTTTATTGAAAACTTAGAACCCTACATCGTTCAAGTAATTTCATTTAATATAAATGTAAATAATTTTAATTAAATATTACTAAAATAAATATCGTGCCACTGCACACAAATACGAACCACAAAGCAACACAAAGTGTGGCTTTGGCGCGTCAGATTTTGAATGTCCGGCTGGAGAAACCAACAGAGATTAACTGTACCATGTGCAGAAAATTGCTATCTTTCGTACAGATGGTCATCGGGAAAAGTGTCTGTCCCTAAACTTCTTTCCCTTCGAAGTGCCGCCCATTGCGCTCCTCAGGATTCTCCACAAACGGTGAAGCCACCACTTCAGGCACTACAGGAGTAACTTTGATGCGTCAGACTTATGTGATGTGAAAGCTACCATGGCGATGAAGCAAAAAAGCAATCCAGCATGTTGAGACTTTAAACTAAACGCAAACGTACCTGGCTAGCCACCGAAACTGGCTTCATGAAACAGGCCTCTGGGCTCGTGTTTATTCAGTCCGTGCTTTTCAGTGCACCTTCAAAAACTCAACAAAAAAAGCACAAATCAACAGAAGAGGCCGTCACTGACTTGTGTTCACAGTTCAAGTTCACGCTCCACAGTGTGGCTACAGCCAGTTCTCTCTCTCTCTCTCTCTCTCTCTCTCTCTCTCTCTCTCTCCCACACCCCCATTGCCACACTGTAGTACTGATTTTATAGTGTAAATGCGTTGACATTATGCTTAGTATAAAAACATTGTGAATAAGAGTCCTGGCATAAACACAGGAAAGTCTTTGATTACAGCAGTAGTTCTTGAGTACAAACCTACAAATCATGTTACGTTATTATCCACTGAAGCAGGGGTCAGTCTTGGCCACAAACTGTTTTTTGGAGGTGTAATCTTTTTGAAAGATTTTTCTTGGAAGATTTATTTTTAAAAACAAATGAATAAAGGACTGCTAGTAACTAATATAAAAAAGGTCAGCAGACCCTCGCTAACTAAATAACATGTTCTCATTCAGAAATAAATGCCAAGCTTTTCAGAGAAAATGAGATGAGTGGTGGCAGGCATCCAACCAATAAAGATCCCTCACCTTGCCCAAAGTAGAGCTCAAAAATATCATCTTGTTTCTCAGACATGCAGGTAGAATGACCAGCTGGTGGCTCCTAATAATAGCACAAGCGTGCACATTGCAATTAAAAGCTAAAAATATCGAACCTTTCCAGCTTGTGAAAAAGATCCACTGGTTTTGCACTGCAACGAGGACAATAGGACTAATATTTTGAAAAATGATTTGCTAGTTTGGCATTGGCTCTATGAGCTCATTTAATTTACAAAACATGCCAAGCCTTTCAGGAGAAGGAATGAAGTGGTGTGGTGGCAGACATCCAACCATTAAAAACCTTCACCTTGCCAAAAGGAGAGCAAGATAGCATGCTGTTCCTGAACTTGCAGGTGGAAGGACAATCAGGCGACCCAAATAATATAGCAAACAAGGCACAAGCGCACACACTGTAATTAACTAGAATCTTTCCAGCTTGTGAATAAGATCTGCTAGTTGGCATCGGACAGATAGGTTTTATCAAGTATTTTCATTTGCGTTGTGTTGAGGCAAGTCCGGGAGGAGGGATAGGAATTTAATCTTTTGGTGGGGGGGGCAACAACAACAACAAAAAAAAACCTGATATTAGATTTCCAATATAACCCGTTTTAAGTTAAAGGGTAATTTTAGGAAACAAACAAGATAAATCAGAAGGAAGAATAAGAAATGAAGCAAATGAGAATAGTACACAGCGACACGTTTGGAAAATAATGAAGCAAATTAGTGTGAGGGAGTTTGAATTTACAACACAATGTTACAGAGAGCGTCACCGTCACACAAAAAAATGTAAGGCTGCAAATTCCAGGTCTGTTCCAATAGCATAAAAGTGGAGCCGAGTGTGTTAAGGTGGTAAACGTATTACTTTTGCATATGTGACTAACACTTAAGACAACACACGGCGATACACTTAAGAATATTCACTTTTAATGGTCAGCTCTATTTACTAAAGACTATTCTGCCTCTGAAATGATAATCATTTCGGTCATTAACGGGGCAAAATGGGCATAAAGTAATGTGCGAGTAATATTGATGCCCAAGTCCGTAACACCTCCAGGAGCAGGACTGAAGAGAATACTTGGCTGAGCAGACTAAGGATGCAGTGTTAAGAGGAAAGCTTTTACTCTGCTTCTCAAAAGGGAAACCCTATTCTCCACACCAAACAATGCCATGTATCTGCGTCAAGGCTCGGAGGGGGGTGGACAACAAGGGCTCCAATGCCAGGCAAGGAGCAACCGTTATGGATAGTATGGTGAGCAGACCGTAGAGTTTGCACAGACATTTAAAGTAATTTAATCCAAGAAATTTGAGTGGTAGAATCTTGTTCAGTTAGACAAATACATTCAGTTAAATATTAGAAGCTAGTTGAGATTGTAATAATACTGCAGAGAAAACTATATGTTCAGATATTTAATGGAATGGGTGGTAATTGTGTTTCCCAAAAATTGTTTGATAATTCTGTACTATTCTAGATTTGTAAATAAATAAATAAAATAATATATCTAATTTTTTTTTTTTTTAACATAACTTTCATCCAGTCCGTTAAACATTTGAGCACATTTTCTTCTATGCCGAGAGATTCTGTATGCATCAATGATGACTTTGCATGACTTTGTAGAGCACCGTGTCTCTGTGGTCTTAATATTGGTTGTGTGCTCCGTTTCCTCAGCCTGGTAAAGACAGCAAATTGCTGCCTGTGCTGGTGATCCTCCGTGTCGTATTCGTCCCCTTCTTCATTCTGTGTAACGTGCAACCCAGGAGCAACCTGCCCGTTGTGTTCGCCCATGACGCGTGGTACATTGTTTTCATGATCATCTTCTCGTTCAGCAACGGCTATCTGGCCAGCCTGTGCATGTGCTTTGGACCTAAGTGAGTATGCAGAGTTCACACCATCTCGTATACATGATCTAGTGCAGCGTCTTACAAAAAAAAAAAAAACACAAACAAGAACAGACAACAAATTATAGACTGCGGGGAACTCTCATGGTCAGAAATGTTATTTTACAAAAACGGATAGTTTCGTTTCAAAAATCTGATTAGATGAACTGCGTTTTTAAAGCAGTTGTAAAATCCTCGAGATGGACACACCTGTGACTGCATCACAATAAGGTAATACTATATTAATGCTCCAGGCTTTAAAACCAGTTACACTATAGTCAGCGATCTATCCATAAAATTACCCTAATCTTTTCCTGTTATGTTGCTTAGCAACCAAAGCTTACTGTTAACATACTTACTTACTGTTAATTTACTGTTAATATATATGCCACATTGCATGTTGGCAAATTTGTATATTGTGCCTATTATTAGTCAATTATTTATATTTATATTATTTATACAAAAACATAATTGTTTTCGTTTTATAAAAACGAGCCACATGAGCACCGATACTTCAGAGGCAAGTCTGTACACATTCAAGGAGTGTTCAAGGCATCATCTCAAGGCACTTACTATGCACAGAGTAGTTCAGCTGTGTGCAACACCTGAAAGACCTGAATGGTGGTTCGTTACCAAATGGAAATCCTCAAATTTATCTTCGGGGAAATCAATTCCAAAAAGTTTTAACATTAAGTGCTAGTGCATCCTGCAACACAATAGCGACGACGACGATGACGGGATGAAAAGGTTTGCTTTGACCATCTCGGTTTGCAGGAGTGATTTGCCGCAGGCTGAGAGGATCCAAAAAATGCTCAATGGACATAAAATATAGACACAGTTATAAAAGCAAAGAATAGGTGTACACTCTCTTAGAGAAGGCATTCAGAAAGAGAAAAGTGATATGCTAGCAGATGCTAGTTTTATTACTTGGGATAATGAGGAAATACCTGTGAAAACTAACAGTTTTCGGTTTTATTGTAGCCTAAAGGTGTGCAGACTTTTGCACGTAAACGTTTGTGAAAGCAGTAATGACCTGTACTGCTGTAAAAGATTCTGAGGATGTAATTGTTTTCTGCCGTCACTGTTATATGCAGTAAAGCTTTGGTTTTCACGTCAGAGCTACTGAATATTAGAATTATAATTGAATTACTTTTATATATAATAGTGGCAAGTAGGTTTAACAGCCGTCTGAACAGTCAGCCGAGAGAAGGCGCAGTTACTGCAGCAAGACAGAAAGAACGTACTGGTAGAAAGTGTTAGGCCAATAAGAAAGGCCACCTTTACTTATTTTACTATACTAGAATTATAGATCACACACTGCCATCTGATTTCAAATTCAGAATGGCCGTTTTACACACTAGACAGACACCTAGGAACACCAGGCGTGAGGCCTTGGGAATACATCCTGCCTGGAACACCATTTCCACCACAGAGCACCATACATACATACATACATACATACATACACAGGAAGTGGAATGTGTAGTAATTATTTTGCTGTTTTGAATTTGTCCCACAGGAAAGTGGCCCAGCATGAAGCAGAGACAGCCGGAGCCATCATGGCCTTCTTCCTGTCTTTGGGTCTGGCGCTGGGAGCTGCGCTGTCCTTTGGCTTCAGGGCAATGATCTAGAACCTTTTACTCGGTATAGCACTTTCTGTGGGGAAGGACAGAAACATTACCAGACTGCTAAACTGCCATTTGGAAACGCGCAGATTTCGAATTTAACCAAGCTTCGGAGTTCAACAGAACTACCGCTCTGCCTATACAGAGAAAAATATCACTTATTCAGAAGAACATGTTCTTGGCGTCCATGTGTTCATGGAAACCTGGGACAGACATGGTGATGGAAAGAGAACTTTTCACCACAGAGTGTTCAATCAAAAAGCCATCGTGTAAGCCAAAAAAGCAATTTATTAGCTTGTATTTTTCCACTCGTTCTTCCTGGGGTTGGTTATCGATTTTGGTTTTAGTACTTTTCTTCAGTTTGAAATAGTAATAGAAGGATCACGGAATCATTTGTTTTATAGAATGTGTTCCGTTGTATTTTAGTCTTTTATATTTAACATTGTTATTTTTAAGAAGTGATGGTATTAATGTAGAACCCCGCTTAAAAAAAAAAACCCAACAAGGGCAGTACATTTATATTTATTCATTTAGCGGACGCTTTTATCCAAAGCAACTTACAAATGAGGAAATACAAGCAAATCAGTAGTTTCTTACACTACTTTTAACAGGAGTCATGCTTGTGCTGATGAAGAAACAGGCAACATGTATATTTGTCCTGTAACTGCATGTGGTCAGTTGAAACCACAGATTTATTTTTAATGCATTTAAAATTGTATTTTTTTTTCTTTAATTTATACGTGTATAACATATTGGTTTAGTATAGGTGTTTTTGTTTGGTTTAGTAATGAAGGGCATAAAGCTTTAACGGAGTACTGGAACTTTTTTCTTTTTTCCCCCAATTACATCAGTAATGTTTGGGGTAAATACATTTATGTAATTAGTAAATAAAATTTTAAGAGATGGGACATTTGGTTCTGCATTACCAACATCGTCAGCATACCACAGTTAAAATGAAAGTGTCTCAGTTTTGGGAAAGTGCATGCAAGCAACCAGAATGACTTTGTTCCCTGAAATTATTTTGGTAAGACCTTCTGTCTCATGTCTGCCAGACCTTTATTGTTAGCGTGCCAAGATTGCTGTTTTGAATCGGAGTTACGTATGAGACAAGTGGTTTAACAAGTGCCATTATGAGTAAAGTTTCTGTTCTTCTCTTGTACTCCTGTGTGTGGTGTGCACACATGCTCTATAGAGGTGATGGGTGAGGATTAGGGTGAAAATGTCAGCATGATAATGTAACAACTTTTGTCATAATGACTTTTATTTTAATCTTGCCAGTGATTCAGCACACTGGATGGCCATGCTGCTTTGGTGGCGCTTGGCCTGAGTGTCTTCAATAAAAGCTGAGCTGAATTGTCTGCTAAATTAATGTCGATGTGTGTAGTTATGAAAGCTATGATCTTTTTCGAACCCTTCAAACTAAGCAGTTAAACAGATTTCAAGAGCAGAGCTGATGTATTAAAACCTTTCCAGAGCAACTTTCCACATCTGGAGATTTACAGCAGGGGGTCATGCTGTGACTGGGGTTTGATAGAATGGAAGAAGTAGTAAAGTGCAGACAAACTCCGTGCTTAAGGTACGATGAGACAGATGGCTGCTTTCAATATCCATTTACTGTCCATGTAATCACACGCAGGCATGTGGATATGATCTATATATAACTGAATGTAGCTTTGTATTACTATAAAAGTTACAAGGTGTTAATTATGAAGATATGTTTATTGTACACAGGCAATTAGGAAGCCTAAAAGGGTCTTTGGTTTTCTGTCTGAGGGAGGTCATTTTATTTTATATATATATTATATATAACCGCTGGCACTGTTGTTGCCAGCGGTTTAGACATTAATGGCTGTGTGTTGAGTTATTTTGAGGGGACAGCAAATTTACACTGTTACACAAGCTGTACACTCACTACTTTACACTGTAGCAAAGTGTCATTTCTTCAGTGTTGTCACATGAAAAGATATAATCAAATATTTACAAAAATGTGAGGGGTGTACTCACTTTTGTGAGATACTATGTATCTCTCTCTTATATATATATATATATATATATATATATATATATATATATATATGTATGTATATGTATGTATGTGTATATATGTATGTATGTATATATATGTGTGTGTGTGTGTGCGCGTGTTCTCCATTTTTTTAAGGGAGCAAAACTAATTGAACAGACTAACATAATGATGTATTAAATCGCCATTTTTAATACTTGGTAGCAAATCCTTTGCAGTCAGTAACTACCTGAACTCTGTCTGGAACCCACAGACCTCACCAGATGCTGGGTTACTTCATTGGTGATGCACTGCCAGGTCTTTACTGCAGCTGTCTTCAGTTCCGGTTCGTTCTTGGCCTCATTTTGCCTTCAGCAATTGAAATGCAAGTCAGTTGTATTCAGGTCAGGTTGACTGACTTGGCCACTGCAGAACATTCCACTTAAATTTATTTGCCTTAAATAAGTCTTGGGCTCATCAATAAATACAAGGGAACCAGTTCCACTGACAGAGATACATGCTCATGCATAACGTTATGCTTCAGATCATGAACCTCCCCTTGTCCATACTCTTCTCTTAAAGTCACTCTGGTACAAGTTGTACAAGTCTTTTTTTTTTTCTTTCTGATTTTGATGCTTACCAGTGGATTACAGCTTGAGGTAAACCCTCTGCACTTCCTCCAGTGAAGCCTTCTGTTGATTGTTGACTTTGACACAGATGCATCTACCGCCTCGAGTGTGTTCATCTCTCTGATGGATTTGTTTTGATCATTCAGTCCAATATACTGTGGTGGACAGCTAAATTTAAAATTACCTTTGTCAGTGTACACATATTTTTAGACCTGACTGTATGTTCAATCCATAAAATCTCTTTGTTGCAGCCTACTTGACGATGGATAAAGTGTAATGTGACCCATTACCTAAAACAACTTTGCCTGGCTTAAGGGCGCTAAAATCTTTATGCTTGTACAGTAATTATGAATATAGTTGAAGAAACTGACCTTGCATTAACGCCTAACCTTCTCACCTTTTGTCCAGTCATTTTTCTGTTGAAGCTATTGATGTAATCTCACATGGTGCATGAATGGTGTGAATGTTAAAGCTGGTTGTAGTACAGCTGTTATACAGGCGTGCATGTTCAGGCTGGAAATAGAAAGCGTTTCACGAAACTATTCAAGCACCAAATGCGTTGTTGATCTCTTAGCCCCAGCAGCATCTAAATCAGGAAGCATGGAAAAGGAAAGCCTTGATGTCAGAGAGAGGAACTGTGCAAGCGTAAACACTTATGAATCAAGTTGTAATAATAAACAGCTTTCATCTATTTGGGTCATACAATTTAGGAAAATCTCATATGCTCTTCCAGTAGGTGGGACAAATTTACTCACTTATCTAGAATGTAGACAGTGTTTGAGAAGCTTGGGAGGGGGGGGACAACAAAAAATAACAATGAATGGGAATGCATTGAAGAAAATCTCAGGTTGTCCCGAGTTGGCTATTTGTTTGTATTACGTGGTGTGTACTGAAGAGTGCGGTATTCTGAACACTTCCTTATTCCATATACTTGAGTCATGTATTTAATACAAACTGGTGCTTTGGTTATCTAGTCTTCTTTCTATCAAAACCATTTATGTGGCCAAACTGTTTAGTCCAAAATCAAAGCAGACAGGACAGAGCCCTATCTGATATGAAAATTGCACGTGGGGAAGAATTAGAGACAGCAGTGTCCCCATGCCCTCTCCCCCCGTGTGGGTTTCCTCTTCTACATGTCCCATCCAGCATGTACTCCTGCCTCATGTCCATTTTTTCCAGATTTTGTTCTGGAAAAGCATTTACTGAAGATGAATGAATGTTCAAGCATTCAAATGAATTAAACAGGGGTATGGTGCCTTAATGGTTTGCACGTTTGACTCGCAGCTCTGGGGTTGGGGGTTCAAATCCCACGTCTGGCCTGTGTGCATGTTCTCCCCTGTGCTTCCCCAGTCTAAAGACATGTTGTAGGCTGACCGGAATTTCCAAATTGTCTGTAGTAGTACATGTGTGATTGTGCCCTGCAGTGGGTTGGAACCCCCTCTAGTGTGTCCCCTGCCTTGTGAGCTGAGGGCCCTGCGATAAGCACCAGGAGTTCCTTTGTAGGATAAGTGGTACAGAAAATGGTTGGATGGATGAATTCAACTTTTTTTTTTTTTTTTTTTTACATAAAGAACATAATGTATTATCATTGCATTAGATTTTAAAATATAATTTATATTAACACAGTCCCAGCTGTGCAAAATTGTCCAGAATATTGCTGAAATACTATACAGAACAAGGTTCTTCAACATCTACAAAACAATTATAGTGTTTGGGTTCAAGCTCAATGTTTTCACGTGTTCTACTGCATACTGTGCCTCTTCGTTCTTGGTTAATTTCATTAAATGCAGTACATTAACTCTTCAGGAAACTTTCATTGTACTTTTGTATAGCACTGTGGAGCGGAGTTCAGCTATGGAAATTTAATGTGAAATTAAAAAAAGTAGTAAAAGAAGACTCAGGAATCACTACACAGTTTTAAATGATGACCAATCCTGTAAAATATGCAGGATACAAATAAATATGAATAATGTGTTTATTGTTTTTGTATTCCTGGACAACAGTGCAAATGATTTTGATAGTGGAAATAAATAGGGCTAGTGCACTTGATAAATAAAAAAAACTCAGTACCATGTTCCTGTAATGCTGGTTTAGGGATTGGCAAAGTGGGGAAAAAAACCCAAAGACAAGAATCATAAATATTCATACTCATTGAGCATTATCAAGTCTAAAATGCATTTAAAACACATTCCATCCCAGAAATAACGTTTGGCAACGTAACAACTCTTCATTCATCAGGTAGGCCGAGGGCTAAGAGCACAGGAAGTCCAGCTCCTGCGACCAGAGTGATGCTTTCCATTAACCCGAGTCCTGCGTGATGGTATATTCCTGTGCCTGCATGGTGGTGAGTGTGACTGGATCGCTGCTGTCCTCTGCTGTTAATCTCAGGCAGTACATGCACCGTAGCCACGTAAAGGAAAGTCCCAGCGGAGACCAGCATGCCAATTCCTGTCGCACTGAGACGGTGCTCTGTCGATCCACCCGACTACACAGGTTAAAACAAAAAAGATTATTATTATTATTCACCACCGTGAGCTAGACTGGTAATGATGCGTTATGTGCAGAGCCACACATAAAAAGAATAAAGGAAAAATGTAGAAAAACTACTTATATTATACATTTATTTCTAACATAACTAAAGATATCGCAAAAGACAAACTAAATTTCTGTCTAATACCAAAAGACCTGCTTATCTGAAGCCAGCTCTCCTTCATAGACTACACATGTAGAAAAAACCCCACCAGAACATATTAATGCCACATTAGATGTCTTACCGCAAGCAGGATGAAGTAAGTGCTGATCGCAGTCAGAGGAGCTGCACATGAAAACGCCAGCAAATGCTTCTGAACTGTGCTTCTCTCCAAACCTGCGTGCATGAGGAACGAGACGAGACCGAACGCAGCTGGAGCCTGGAGAGAAAGGGAAGAACGAGTTGGTGCAAGTCCGAAAGTTACTCGTATTCAGCACCAGGTTACGCAGCCGCTTTAAGTCAACATCCTGGGTGCGGTGATCAGATCATCAAATAAACTGTGTGTAATCCACGCTTTCTGAGGTTGCCAGATTTTTCTTGAGTAGAGGTGTCTGAGATGGGGTTTTTCACTAGTGCATAAACCACCAGATTTGAGCAAAAGCGCATGCCTTTAAACCATTCTATCAGGGATAGTAAACGAGGACCGAATACGAGATGATGAAATAGTGACTAATTAGATGATATATAAATAAGAAGTTGGCAAGCACTGAAATAAACATTGCATTCTCACAGTAATCACTGCAAATTTGGTTTAGTTTAACAATTGTGACGTCCACCGTCATGACTGGGTAGATTCTAAAATAGCACTCGATCCAGCGCGTCTTATTATTTAAGCATATTGTGCGTTGGCAGTTAATTGTGTGCACAACTTAATGAAGCTGTGAGATACAAATTTAGGTTGTGAAATTATATAATGTGCACACAGGATATTTAATCACACTTTTAATTTCCCATTTTGAGTCAATGACTACGTTTACATACACATCAAATTCCGTTTAAGGTCTATATTCGAGTTGCAGCCATATTTCGAATATGATGTTTATATGCGTACGGGGATCAGAATATTCCTGTATACACTGTTGCCATAAGTATGCCTATGTTGCCATTCCTAAATATCAAGCCTACAGCTAAGCATTTGTTAGCACCCACAATTCCTTGCAGAATGAGCGTGCGCATATACAGTATCTCACAAAAGTGAATACACCCGTCACATTTTTGTAAATATTTGATTTCAATCTTTTCATGTTACAATACTGAAGAAATGACACTTTGCTACAATGTAAAGCAGTGAGTGTACAGCTTGTGTAACAGTGTAAATTTGCTGTCCCCTTAAAATAACTCAACACACAGCCATTAATGTCTAAACCACTGGCAACAAAAGTGAGTACACCCCTAAGTGAAAATGTCCAAATTGGGCCCAGTTAGCCATTTCCCCTCCCCGGGGTCATGTGACTTGTTAGTGTTACAAGGTCTCAGGTGTGAATGTGGAGCAGGTGTGTTAAATTTGGTGTCATCGCTCTCACACTCCCTCATACTGGTCACTGGAAGTTCAACAGGGCACCTCATCATGGCAGTGAACTCTCTGAGGATCTGAAAAAAAGAATTGTTGCTCTACATAAAGATGGCCTAGGCTATAAGAAGATTGCCAAGACCCTGACACTGAGCTGCAGCACGGTGGCCAAGACCATACAGCGGTTTAACAGGACAGGTTCCACTCAGAACAGGCCTCGCCATGGTCGACCAAAGAAGTTGAGTGCACGTGCTCAGCGTCATATCCAGAGGTTGTCTTTGGGAAATAGACGTATGAGTGCTGCCAGCATTGCTGCAGAGGCTGAAGGGGTGGGGGGTTAGCCTGTCAGTGCTCAGACCATACGCCGCACACTGCATCAAATTGGTCTGCATGGCTGTCGTCCCAGAAGGAAGTCTCTTCTAAAGATGATGCACAAGAAAGCCCGCAAACAGTTAAAGACAAGCAGACTAAGGACATGGATTACTGGAACCATGTCCTGTGGTCTGATGAGACCAAGATAAACTTATTTGGTTCAGATGGTGTCAAGCGTGGGTGGCGGCAACCAGGTGAGGAGACAGGTAAAAGACAAGTGTGTCTTGCCTACAGTCAAGCATGGTGGTGGGAGTGTCATGGTCTGGGGCTGCATGAGTGCTGCCGGCACTGGGGAGCTACAGTTCATTGAGGGAACCATGAATGCCAACATGTACTGTGACATACTGAAGCAGAGAACGATCCCCTCCCTTCGGAGACTGGGCCGCAGGGCAGTATTCCAGCATGATAATGACCCCAAACACACCTCCAAGATGACCACTGCCTTGCTAAAGAAGCTGAGGGTGAAGGTGAGAGACTGGCCAAGCATGTCTCCAGACCTAAACCCTATTGAGCATCTGTGGGGCATCCTCAAACGGAAGGTGGAGGAGCACAAGGTCTCTAACATCCACCAGCTCCGTGATGTCGTCGTGGAGGAGTGGAAGAGGACTCCAGTGGCAACCTGTGAAGCTCTGGTGAACTCCATGCCCAAGAGGGTTAAGGCAGTGCTGGAAAATAATGTGGCCACACAAAATATTGACACTTTGGGCCCAATTTGGACGTTTTCACTTAGGGGTGTACTCACTTTTGTTGCCAGCGGTTTAGACATTAATGGCTGTGTGTTGAGTTATTTTGAGGGGACAGCAAATTTACACTGTTACACAAGCTGTACACTCACTACTTTACATTGTAGCAAAGTGTCATTTCTTCAGTGTTGTCACATGAAAAGATTGAAATCAAATATTTACAAAAATGTGAGGGGTGTACTCACTTTTGTGAGATACTGTATCTCCTTTCAGTAGATTTTCTGAATAAGGTGTTCACATGCGACAAATTTCCGATTAAAACACACATATCCCAGGTGTGGGAATCCTAATGTTGTCTTAATCTGAATCGGATTGCAGCATTTACGTGACTCGATACTAATTCGAATGCTGCTAATATTCCGATTAATATGGGAATATTGATGTGTATGTAAACGTAGTCAAGTCATGTCAATGGTTAACGTGATACACTCTCCTGTAAAGAAAACGGAACCAGGGTTAGAAGGATGACCTGAACAAGCATTCATCTGCTACATTTCAAGTTAATTCACTTCTTTATCCTTGAGATAAGATGCTGTCTCCTCGGTGTGATTTACAACACTATTAATGAAAGAATAAGTGTCGTACAAAGTTGAAATGTTTAATTTTCTATAGACTCTCAAATGGCATTCCACAGTATTTGAGTGCATGTACAGTCCAAAACAAATTTCAGTATGACAGATCTGATCCAGCGCATCAGAAACTCTAAGCAGTGTACGTAACTCTCTGAATTGCACTTAATTCTAAAGTTACACCTGAAGTCTGAATAGCGATGTGCACAGTTTCGGTATTAAAGTTTCACTATGAGCACTAGCTCAACTCTGAATAAGTTCAGAAGACAGAAAAGCTTTGTTAGCAAGGTAGAGATGAGTTTGTGAAATTCTTACAATATGGACAAAACCAAAACTCTGGTGTTCTATTCACTACTTAGTGACTAGTATGAGTATGTCCTGATTTCCAGGTCATGCTGACTCACACCATCTCTCATTTTATAGAAATAATCTCCTAGCATTTATTTGGAAATCCTATATTTATGAATTACTTTTTCTCTCTGCTTAAATGACCCGAAGCATAAATGTAAATATGGTTTATAGAAAATAGGTATTTGAGTTCTTTTGAGAAATTAAGCAAGAAAAAGTATTTGTAGTTAAAACTGTAAGTTTTTTTTTTGCCCCTGGGAGAACATAATGATTAAGGTAGTCTTACCTTGTGCAAAATCACAGCAAAGAAGACAATGACCTGAACTGACACTTGAGACGATGCAACAGCTGCACCTAGAGATATACCATCAGCTACAGAGAGACAGACAGGTATACACCTCATTAACCACTGAAACTGGAAATTGGCCTGTCCGTAACGTATTACAAATATACAATCACTGACCACTTTAATAGGAACACCTGCAGGCAATCATGTTGATGCAGCGCAATGCATAAAATCATCAAGATACAAGTCAAGAGCTTCGGGTAATGTTCACACCAAACATCAGAATGAAGGAAAAAACGTGATCTCAGTGACTTTAACCGTGGCATGGTTTGAGTATCTGACATGAAGACTGGAAAAATGTTGCTTGGTCTTATCCAATCTTCAGCTGGCCAGTTTCAGTGACTCTTCGCTGATAGGACTCGAATCTTCTGCTGTCGTTTTCATATCTGCCTCAAGCGTGTTGTGCTTCTTGAGATGCTTTTATGCTCACTACAGTTGTAAAGAGTGCTTATTTGAGTTAACATAGAATTCCTGTCAACTCAAACAAGTCTGACCATTGTCCTCGGATCTCTCTCATCAACAATTCCACAGAACCGCTGCTCACTGGACGCCTTTTTCACCATTCAGTATAAAGTCTAGAGACAGTCGTACATGAAAATCAGTTTCTGAAATACTCACGCCATGGTCAAAGTCACGTTTTTCCACATTCTAATGTCGGATGTGAAGATCATCTGAAGCTCTTGACCTGTATCTGCATGATTTTATACATTGTGCTGCTGCACATTATCAGATCATTGCACAAATGAGCAGGTGTACAGGTGTTCCTATTAAAGTAATATATAAACATATAAAAGATTTACATATATCAAGAGTTCATAATTTTGCTTTTTTTTAATTTATTATTGTTTGTGGCAAACTATATTCTATGCAGGTGCTATAACTAATAGCTTGTAGCATACTGTGGGTAAAGGAGGTGAGCTCATTGGGCTTTCTTCTCCTCTACAGTACGTAGCGGGTTAAAGACAAAGGAGATATAAAAAATTAAGTCGTTTCCATCAGTATCACTTTTAGTGATAAGGATTTCTTCCATGATGTTCTAACAAGTACGAGACTGTTTGGGGTGTATTTCTCTCTAACCCAGGTTGATATATCAGCGCACAATAAGAATATGGTTAATAAATGTAAAGCAAAAATAGGGAATATATTTCAGCAAGATCGAGTCCTGGTATCCAGAAAGTGTCAGATTTCTGAAGATTGCTTATCTCCTGTGGCCTGGAACTTTCTGTCTGGGACAAAGAAACACACGCAGGCTGGAAACCCAACCCACCGTCCATATAAATCGCTATATTATCAGGAAGTGTATTATTATTATTATTATTATTATTATTATTATTATTATTATTATTTATTTATTTATTTATTATTATTATTATTATTATTATTATTATTTGTCAGGTCTAAAAGGAAATGAAATATTTGTTGACAGTACCTGCTGCGTGAATGAGGAGACCCAGAGTTGCTGTGGTACTGCCACTGTATACACTTGCACGGGCAACTAGAAAGGGAGGCATAGAAGGAATACTGTTATACTTGTACTGCCTGTATTATCTGTTGGTTTCTCAAACGATTTGGATCAAGAATAAACAAACTGAAACTACATTAAGGAAACCAACTCTGATTTTTAGTAAAACATAAATATTGACAATGTCCTGTTATTAAATTGATTCAATGTTTTAGATGCTGTAGGTAATGGTTCAACCATTTCACTCAAATCTAATACAGGAGGATTTTAAATACATTTGATCTTACAGGCTTAAAAATTAGGGATGCACCGAATGTTCGGCAAGCGAAATTATTCGGCCGAAAATAAGTGAAAAGGCCGAATAAATTTGACCGAACAATGACGTGTTTGATGACGCGACCAAATAGCCTAGCAACCAGAGTGAGACGCACAAATGTCACGACTTCGATGAGGGGGCGCGCGCATGCATGAGCTGCGTGCTCTTCGGATGTTTACTGTGCGTTTGTTTTGTTTCTGTTACGTCGCGAGACGTAAGGGAGTAGAGTACGGAAGCAGGTAAAGACGTATTTATTTAAGGGCAGTCAGACAAATCCTATATATACTATAATACTCCGCGAGGTGTACAGGGACGCGAGCCGTATATATCCTCAATGTAATCAGCCGTACAGAACCGGATAGAACCATTTTCTGCACTCGTCAATGCACTTTTTTGTTGTAGGTTACAGAGTGTTACAGTCTTTCAGCAGTCAGTTATAGGCCTAACATAGGCTATTCAAGGGGGGCTCAAAGATGACCACATCAAGATATTTTTATTTTACTCATTTATTTATTTAAAGTTATACTGTGCCTTGTTGGTAGCCTATGCCTGCTGGAATGAAAAAAAATGTTCAGTGTTAAATATTTTGAAATTGTAGTTTTTGCAATTTAATTTTTTTCTTTGAAAAGAAGGCAAAATAGTAAAAAGCACATTTTGACTATTTAATTTATGCAATGGTGAAAAAAATGGCAAAATTAATGGGAAAAAACGTGTTCGGTATTCGGCCTTCAGCCAAGTTTTTCATTATATTCGGTTTCGGCCAAGAATTTTCATTTCGGTGCATCCCTATTAAAAATGACCTAATGATCACTTAGCGCTCTTGTATTATAGCAAGATAAACATGAATATGTAGCAGAAGCTTCTTAAAAAAAAAAAATCTCAATGACAGACATGTAGGAAACTAGTAGTAACTCGTGCTGTTTACCGTGTGCAGAGTAGTAGTCAGCAATCTGATCAACCACAAACATCAACGTGAACCCCAGGACCAGTGATGCTCCAATGAAGACATGCGGACGCAATCTTTTCTCTCTGGAAGACTTGAGAGTAGAATTCAAATCGGAGGCATTCAGCTTAGCAGTTACAACCGAGCAAAATGAATCTGCAGGGTGAAACCGTAAAAACATGAATAAACTATTAATAATGCATAGTTGGAGCAGCAGGTGGCTCTAGATGCAGTACAGACATATTATAGCTTAGTATTAATCAATCAGGAGCATCATGGAACATTTTATTTAGCAATGAACTTATGCTGAGATTTATCCAAGATGTCATGACGTTTAAACAGTATCTATAAGAGAGAGCGTGAGGACACAACCTGAGCATGAAGCGCAATCTGTAAGCATGGTCATTTAAAATGTGTGAAATATGCCATGAACTGCACCCTGAGAGTAGATGATGGGAAAGTGAATGGGGAAAAAAGTGCATGTCTTGGTGCTCAGTGCTCGCAGAAGTTAAATGCTCTCACATGCAACAGGTTCTCTGTCTGCTCAATTCACTGCTCTATGTTAGTGAATGCCTTTGTGTTAGGACTGCACGATTATGGTCAAAATGATAATCCTGATTATTTTGATCAATATTGAGATCTCAATTATTTATCACGATTATTAATTGATTTTAGTGACAACATATTTTTATTGCACTTTCACATTTATTAGGTTTTCTCCTGTCACAATATAACACACAAGTAGGCATGAGAAAACTTGAGCTGGTCAATTATGACAGAATTTAGGAACATAGTGTGAGCCATGACACATTAATTTACCTTCCGATAAACTAAATTTAATATTTTCAGTTAATTTACAGACTGTATGCAAAAAACAACCGTTAACTTGTTCCACCTTGTAAACAAATACAATAAACATCAATGTTCAGTGTTTGAAGTTTGCTCCTCTTAAATATATTTAAAGCTACACTATTAGACATTTTCCACTGTCATGGTTCTGGGCTGGAGTCAGTTCTCCAACCGCTCTGTGTATATTGTGTAGATGTCTGAATAATCTCATATAGGATGTGATTGGGTTGAGTTCATTTACCCGTCAGATGCAAAGCGCTTTAGTTTAATGGTGTTCATTAGGGACGCACCGATCAGGATTTTTACAGCTGATACCGATCCAGATACCAATCTTTTGTAGTGATATCTGGCAACCGTGAGTTTAAATGAAGTGAATTAGAGTTGGTGAAGGAGAGCTGCAGCATACTGTATGTTTACAGACTGAACAGTTGCTACTCTTGCTTATGATTGGTGAGGAATTTTTTAATGAAGAGTTTGAATTAAACCCACCTTGTAGCGTTAGCTTTATTATTAATTTACTCCGCGTGAAGCCGCTGTGTCTACATGAGCAGGTGCAAGTTCAGGTCATTTTGCAGGATCAATAAAAGATGGCGGTTTGTGAGATTGGGAAGTTGAGAGAAGCAGATGATGTACAGAGTTACTTGTCATCATAATGGCTCCTTTGTAGTATTTCCATATTTGTTCGGTTGACTGAGGTGATGAAAAGCAGTGTGAAAGTAACTGTAGATGCATTTTGGACTTCCTGTAGTTTTTATTCCGATTGTATTATACAACTCCGAACAGGTCACTAGCACTGGTGCGAATAAATATTTATTCACAGTCGCACAAAATACTTTTCAGTCGTAAATGCGAGTGAAATGGTCGCACTGTAAAGCCCTGAGTTTACCTGCAAAGTTTTTTCCTGTTCAGTGTGATGATGTTAATGTCCCTGACAACCTCTATAATGCCACTTTAACATCATGTTAATGTCATGATTTCCCCTCACACAAAGTGCTGGAGCTCGAGGTGAAGCTGGCAGCTTGAGGGCTAAAATGCTAACTCCGTTTCGGGGTTTTGGCACTACAAAATGACGTCATACCTGCGCCACTCTATGGTGATTGGCTGTAAGTGTAGGAAGCACTTGATTTGATCTGCAGCAGAGTTTTCTATTAGCAGAGGACGAACTTTAAACATCAATATCGCAGTCGATCATGTTCATTTAGTCGTGGGCAGTCAAAAATGTAATCGCAATTGATATTCGATTAATTATGCAGCCCTACTTTATGTACACACAATTCATGTCACGTGGTGTTAATTTTTAAATGACCACGCTCACTCATACAGCTCGGAGTGCTCGGTTTCCCTTACGCTCTCTACAAAATACTGTTTAAACACCACAAGATGATTTATAAGGTTTCTTCTATTGCAGGATGCTAGAGTAGGTCCTCTTTATAGTTTTGTAGATTAGAGGTCAACCGATTGATCGTTTTTCCCGATTAATCTGCACTGATAACTGATTGCTGTACCTATCAGTTATGGGCAAAAATCCACACCAATAGTTTTTCCCAGTGGTGTCCATTGCGGCTGAGAAGATCCGCTGTCATTATACAGTACGAGAGTGGCCTCTAGAGGCAAAATAAAAACCATCACTAACAAATATTATTGTGTTATTCAAAACGTTTTTTTTTTAAATTCATTTTGGATGTGTCTATTTTTATTTGTTATCTGGAGTGTTACTTTTTGGTTCAGTTTGAGTGTATATCTTTTATTTACTTTAATATATATTAATTATATATATATAATTTTCTTTTAAAAAAACATGTACAATACCTTTTCATGGTACAAATTTTATATTTGCAATAAAATCAATTTGAAAAACTTTCAGTTGATTAATCGGTTATCGGCAGGTACCACCCGACTTAGTTCTCTGTATCGGTTAAACCCACTATCGGTCGACCTCTATCGTAGACCACAGTATGGAGTTTGCAAGGTAAACCAGGCTCACGCACACAGTATCATGTAGTATCAAATGTTGATAGTGGGGCATTTTTTAAAAGTAGGAGTAATTTAGCAGAGTACTGGACTGATACAAATAATACCAGCATCAGTTCAGATGCATCCCTAGAAATAACAATGAACAACACATAGAGGACCATACTGAGTATCAGTTCGCAGGTGGGATCAGATAGTTTTAAACACAGGCACAAATGACTGATGAATCAACGCGATACTTTAACAGGTTGATCAAAACATTGATTTAGCAGCAGCAAAAATATAGACTTCTCTCAGTTTTCTTCGAGTACAAGTGGATTTCCAGTAATAAGTAGCACCTGAGTAAAAGTTTGGATTAATTCTGGATCTGCGGTTGAGTTCAAGTAGAATTTCCTCACCTCTGGATGACCCCTCCAGTAGCTCCACCCCCTCCGGAATAATAATCGCGAGGGCGGTGCCACACAAAAGCCCCGCCCCCAGCACAGTAATAAACTGCTGTTTCTCCTGTTAGGGTGTGGATACATTTTTTTTTTTAATGTTAAGCACGTTCATTATATTTATAATCAATTCATATAAATTTGTATTCTTTCCTGAGATATATACCAATCGTTACATAGATTATTAGAGATCATGTACAAACTTTATTTAAAAACAACAACAAAAAACCAAGCCAAAAGTCCAAATTCCTGTGAGCCTAGAGACCTCGAGAGTTTGAGTACACTCTTATTGTGAAATACACAAGCATTAAAATTGTTGCTATTTTGTGAGGATGAAGTTTAATTTAAGACCGTGTCCAGAAATGCACACTGAATAATAAGTCATATTAGTATGAAAGTATAGACAAGACCACAGCGGCAGCAGCGCCTTCTTCTGAGAAACACTACTGCTTTAGATAGAAATGTTGACTGACATGTTTGTACTTACCTGGGAAAAGTTGACCAGTAATGGAATGAGTCCGAGGAGAAAACATCCCACAAACATCGCGAGAGAGATTAAAAGAACAGCCACTGCTCCGTCCATCGCGTTCACCGCTTCTTTCTCCTGTACTTCAGTGCATTAACCTTTATTATACACTTCAAGAGTCTTACTCTTCACACACATGGTCCAGTGAACAGCGTGTAGCATGTATAATGTGGACGTTAGGCCCTCGTGATGTTGTCACGTAGCATACACTTTCAAACTTTCCACGTCGCAGTTTGAGGCAAATCGACTGTATACAGTATATTAATAATGAAAACACACCCTCTAGTGGATAAGTACAGGAACTACACCGATGACGCAGGATTTCTCGAGGCCCATCACAAGACTGCAGCACGAGACTACATTCAAAACCACAAGTGTGTTCAATACATAAAGAAAGAAAGAAGCATAAAAATCGCAATCTTCAATTGTTTTTAGGACTTTGTTAAAATTAAAACGACACCACAAAAGTTTGTGGACACCTGACCATAACATCCATATATGGGCTTTCCATGAACTGTTGCCACAAAAATTCGGAGCACACAATCGTACAGTCTTTGAATGCCGTAGGCATTACAGTTTCCCAAGCCTGCTCCAGCATGATACAGCGTTGGAGTGGAAGAACTGGAGTGTCCTGCACAGAGCCCTGACCTTTGGGATGAACTGGAACACTGACTGCTTGCCAGGTCTCCTCACCCAACATCAGTACCTGACCTCACTGATGCTCATTTGGCTGAACACGCACATCCCCACAGCATCACTCTGAAATCTAGTGGAAAGTCTTCCCAGAAGAGTGGAGGTTATTACTGTATTACAGCAAAGAGGGAATAAATCTAGAATGGGATTTTTAACAAGTATTATATGGGTGTAGCACGAGGTCAGGTGTCCCAAAACTTTTGCTTATATAGTGTAACAAAAACTAATCGAAACAATAGAACAATAAAGACAACATAATATACTGTAAACATTAACACAAGCATTGTACTCTGGGTTCAATCTTAAGCTTGAAGTACCTTCATGTGTTCCCCCTGGTGTTCGCATTTGGTTTCCTCCGCATTGCTACTAGGGTGCGAAGGAGTGTGTAAATGTCTGTGAAGTGTGGCACGTGCTGGAACAGTGCCCAATCCTAAATGAATTCTCCCACCGTGATTGGCTCTGGATTCACTGCGACCCCAGAGATAAAGGTGAATGAAATAATGAAGAAGATATAAAAGAGTGGAATCTGTCCACGGCTTTAATGCTAGTGACACGTTGGCTCTAGAGGTGTGGGGTTGTTTTCTGTCTCCCAGAGGCATGGGAACACACACAGCAGAGTGGAGATGATTCCTCAGGAGGGACGAATGAATGAAAACCATGGACGGTCTTGTGAATGATGAATATTTTACAAATAAATAATCATCGGATGTGTAGTATGATTCCAGGGGCAAGGTTCTTTCCAGGAGTCGAGCATCTTCACCCAGGTTTTCACGTTATAATTTGTTAAAGAGGTCACGGTTATCTCAAAATCTTAAAATAAAACAAAACAAAAACTAGAGATGCACCGATGTATCAGCCGATAAAGGCTATTTTTCCCTGCTAGCGGCCATCGGCCGACAGTTTAGAAACATCCGATGATCGAGGCCGATTATATCCTGTCGATCAAAAGGGCGGGAAAACACATGGATTTCATGCTGTGTGTAAAGATGATGTCTCTTGTGTGGAATGATATCAAAACTGCAGTTTGTAAGTGCTGTAAGCTCTGCACTGCTAAAATTTTACACCGGTGAAGCAGGAGATCCGGTGTCTAATTTTTTTGCCGCGCTACTCGCGCTGAATTAAAGCGCTAGTACACTGATGAAAGATTTAAATGAAGATGAGTTGACAAAAGTGTATAAATGGCACAGAAAAATATACTTGTAGGGTAGTGTATTTCATATCCAGTTAATGTTAATATATAAAAAAGTTGATATTATATATTACCAGTTTGATGTCAGTGCTGAAGTAGAAATGCTTTTGTTTGTGGTGAATGAATGTGACACTAACATTTAAATAATACAAAAATTACACAAAAATAATATATATTTATATTTTTTTTTACAATTCAGTCAATGTTAATATGAATTAATAACATTTAATAAGTTCAGAAATCTTACTTTAATCTTCAGAATTTAGTTCATGTGTTAATGTTAATTAGAGTAATGTGTTTTCTGTTTATGAGACCAGTTACTGTTAAACAACTTGCTGAAATGGAGAGAATAAAGTTTTTATTTGCATTTGCTTCAGAATTGTGGAATTATCATTAATTTAAAAGAAGGTATAAAAGGCAGAACTAGCGGTAACGGCCGATATCACTCTGAATAATCGGTCATTGGTATCGGCTGAGAAATTTAGTGTTGGTGCATCTTTAACGAAAAACCTTTCTGTATCTCCATTCAAGTGGAGGCTTACAAATTTGTTAAAGGAATGTTGACTCAAGTTTTATCAGTAAAGGCTGAATTTATTGTTTAAAGACATGGAAGGCTCTGAGGTGGACATTATAAAAAAGATTTCTGAGGAACAAAGGAAGCTACAATAGAAAAGTTTAGCTGTCACAATAAAATGGATGCTTAGTGTTCTTGAGAGAAAAAAAAAACAACAACCCAAAAACCAACGTCTTGATTGACAGTACATGTTTGAGCTGTATACATGCTCTTAAATGCCACAGTTTAGTGTTCATGAGAGCAGTGCAGTGACAAACCACACACACACACACACACACACACACACACACACACACACACACACACACACACACACACACACACACACACACACACACACACACACACACACACACACACACACACACACTCGTTCCAACAGCTCCACTTTAGTCAGATCCTCCTGTTCCAATGAGAAACTGTAGCAAATGAAATAAATAAAATCTCAGAAACAAGCAGAAACATTGACAAGAGTTGTGTGCATAAAGTGCAGCCTCCAGGTCATATTTCATCATTTTAAATCATCATCTACAGGATCAAACACCCCCAGAGTTACAAATTAATCAGATAAACACAAGGATTTCCTTAAGTCAAGGATTAATGGAAATGCTGCATCATCATGAGTGTTTTCTTATCACCATGATTCATGTTTAAAGTAACACGAGGAGCAGCATCATTGCTATTGAAACATGAGTAGGAGCATCACTGCCATTCATAAATTAGTGAGATTATAAGATTTACATCATTTTTCAAGTGTCAGTACAGAAAAACAAAAAAGAAATGTGCATCGCTTCTCCTCCTAATCTGTAGTCATAGGCTCACAAATTACTCACCATGGTTTCATGACAGAATATGGCAGGCCAAACATTTGACAGTGATTTCATGTAAACAATTAAAATGCATGGACGATTAATTCAGTAGTCATTTTTTTCAGTACCAACCAGGGCCTGTTGATATGGCATGTGATTTTACACTGATACACTCACACTCACTTTCTCTTTATCGCTCTTACGTCCCACAACGCTCGTTCAGCTGCTTCTATAAAGAAAGCAGGTTGGAGATACGGTGAAATCCACAAAAAAAGACGTCAACGACAGACTATCCCTGCATTTAAAGTTTTGCTCGTTCCATTTTTTGTCGTGGGACATAAAAAAAAAAAAAATGCATTCAGTGATCGACTATGTTGATTGCTACGTTGTTTAGAATTTATGGCAGAATTAAAGGATCTGATGATGCTGCTCCTTACATTAGCAACAAAACAATTACATATACATTCAGTATCCTTTTTAACAAAAGTATCCCATCCTCTCCAAAAAAAAGAAGAAAGAGGAAGAAAAAAAAGGCGAATACACAACTCATGCTAGAACGTGCAAGGAAGTGACGACCCTATATGGTCTGTCTTTGAGAACATCCACCAAAATCAAGAATTCACGAGATCACGTTACAATCAGGTAGTAAAGGCATCTAGATCACAGTTATAACCCCCGAGTCTGTTTAATAAAGTAGTCCGTAAATCCCATTATGAATGAGACTGTTTCTGCAGCCGAACCCTGACAATAATCAATAACCTGCAATCTAGCCAATGATTTGCTGGATAGTCGGCTCTGCTTCAGTACGTAACCACGCAGTGGTAAAACAACCCAATGAGATGGTAATTGTAGGAGAGCCACAGCAGCTGTGTTTAGGTCAGCTGTAAAACCCTGCATGGAAGCAAAGTACTTGGTGCATGCTTAATTTTTTTGTTCCCCCCCAGTGTGTTCAGTTACAGCTGAAGCCACAAAGAACAGTCGTAACATTAACAGTTTGGCTCAAGACTGCAAAACTGACACAGGTTTTATTTTATTTTTTTTACCAGAGAACGAAAAACGACAACCCTGCATTTCCATAGATAGCAAGTTGGAGTGTGTCCAGGTAAATACTCACTTTCAGAGAACAGTTTACATTTCTGAACCCATGAACCTACTGATTACAAACTTCAGACTAGTAACACAAAATAGGTGCATAATGCATAAATACCATGATCAAAAGGATTTCTCCCAAAGCAAAATGGATTTGCAATCACAACAGATTCCTCCAGCCAATGGTGATGCAGGCGATAGAGAGCCAGTCGTACATGATGTGAACAAGCCGTCATGAAGCAGCATGAGTGACTCGGTGAACTCGATTAGATTTAAGTTAGTGTGTAGTAGCACAAGTGGCTTTTTTCCATGTCAAGTAAGAAAGGAAATGGTCGAGCCTTGTTAGTGTTTGCTAGCTGCCCTCCAAGCCCAAAGGAAGAAACGTATCCAGAGTGTGATCCCCCTGGTCCGGACAACACAAGGGTCCTGAAGCACAGCTTTATCCGATCTCAGTACAGTGTGTTTGCTTTTGATCTAATTATAGTCTGTCTAGCTCTATATACTGAACGTAGTGTGCCTCACTGGTGCACCTCGTTGTCGATGAGACTGTCCTCTCCTGACTGGAAATCCCCCTCATTGACAACTGAGCCCGGTGCCATGAGCTCGTCATCCTGCGGGGAACTCTGGCCGTATTCCTCACCACTCCCGGAGACTGACTCCTCTGGGCCCTGCTCCTGTAGGACCTGTGCGATGTACCTCTGTTGAGGGACAGAAGGAAAAGGGGGAAATGTAATCAAACGTAAAAGCAACTGGAGGTGGTTAGCAAACACGTGTTCTATATTTTTTTTAGCATATATTCATTATTCTTTGGTGTTTTAGAGCAAGGACCAACATAATCCCAATACATCCCCAACATCCAGATTTGACAACCTTGAGAAACAAGCTGTAGTGTTTCTCCATCACTAGAGTATGCCTCTCTGTTAGTGCTGGGCAATATGGCATCACTATACTTTTGTATAATACACTGATATGTTACACGAGATATATATATATATATATATATATATATATATATATATATATATATATATATATATATATATATATATATAAATAGAAAAACAACTGCTGGCAAAACAAGTGCAGGTCATAAAACGTCAATATATGATCGATTGTTATTTATTTTAAAATGACATTTGTAATTTTGTAGCTCTGGGTGACCAAAAGGAAGAGTTCTAATGGATCTTGTAAATAGGCCTGATCTCGCTAATGCATTCACGAAAAAGTAATCTGGCTCCATCTACTAGATCTTCCTGATACAACACTGCTTGCGTGCTTTTAATACAACTGGTAAAAGCCACTTAAAACACCCCGTTCAACTTGCAATTTCAACTGGTCAACAGTCCCTTCCCGGTTTACTGAGTGACTTCAAATCAACATGGACGCTCACACTGTGCACAGTGTAAAGTCCCCCTTCTGTACTTTTAAATGAGTTTACAGCAGTATTGGCTTTTGATCAGTTAATATACAGACACAATAAAAGAGCGGTTAAAGCAGCTGTTTATGAGTTTTAGCTGCTTTCACAGAGTAAAAAAAGACATGCGTTTGTGGAGGCGTCCATGTTTTTTCCCCACTTGGTGGGATATGAACTATCATAACTTGTAAATGACCACTTACAAGGCACCACAGATGCAGGATAAAAGTAGGCCTATATGCTATGGGTTTAAGCATACATGTTATGTTATGTTTGAAAATTTCCAGATTATCGGTACATGAAAGGCATCAATCCCAAGCCTAATTAAAACCCTAAAAAATATATTTTTTTAAAAGACTGAAAAGGATGGAAAGAATTCCACTGTTAATTAATTCACACATTTCTTTACTCTTTATATGTGAGAATACCAAAATGCATAGCACTTATGACAGTTATGTAAATGCACGTGATGGTGTGATGAGTTGAGAGAATGACAGACAGCAGGCTACACTCATAGCCATTCACTCTCACCGCAGATTTGGTGGGTGGGGAGGTGCCAGGCGGCTGTCCGTTCTCTACCCCATCCACTTCCTGCGAGTCAATCTACAGAGAATACATGAAGCACAGGTTCACAGAGACGTAAAATACAGTACAGTACACACAACCGCTTTCATGGGCACAGACTTACCTTGTAATTATGTGCGCTTAGGTACTTAAAATGTCCGAAAACAACGTGAGAGACGCAAATTATGATGGTGATTATCAGAACCACAAATGTGAACATTGAGGTGGCAGTGAGGAACCCTAGAAAGAGCGAAGACGACAAAGAACAGATGATAAAACAAAAAATTTTGTTTAAGGAAAAACACACACACACACACACACATATATATATATATATATATATATATGTATATATATATATATATATATATATATATATATATATATGTGTGTGTGTGTGTGTGTGTGTGTGTGTGTGTGTGTGTGTATAAAGGATGTCTTTATTAATTCTATTCAAATTAACAAATGAATTAACGTTCTAAGCCAATACATGAATACTGAATATTGCAAATCTTTTACAAATGGCACCTAGATAATAGGCAACACATTTTATCCACTGAACAGTCTCTATGTCAGATAAGGTTTTATCATTTAAGGCTGGGCGTGCTAAGCAGTGCAAAATATACACAATACCTAAGCTATTGGAATTTTACATTAGCTGTGTGCAGTAATCATTTATGCATGGTAGCAGCAAAAACATTGAATGAAGGAAAAAGACGAAGACAGTTTCCTAAAAGGCCGCTCACCTATGCGTACAATGGAGAAGAAAAGCAACCAGAAGAGGCACAGGATGGGCGCAGCCACCACCTGGTTCACAGCTCCGGAGTGGATCTTCTTATCCAGTTTGGACGGCAAGTAGGCGTAGTACATATTATACCTGTCCACGAGGTGCTTTAACAACATGTACATTAAGCCTAAATGGAGGACAGAAGGAGTGGTTAAAAGGTTCAGGTAAATTTTCATTAAGTCTGCTTTGTGATTGTTTTTGCTGTTGTGCCCTTTTGTTAACCATAGCATTAATCTTCTTGTCCTGCTGTGAGTCGCCCTGTAAAATATTATCTCAATGGAAAGCTGGAGGTGTCAGATCAGACTCGCTACACGTTTTTTCGGACTCATTCGTCATATGACATCAGTTCCTGGCATAAGCATCATGTCTGTGTAACTGCCATCAAGCCACAATTTAAGGCATCAGAGATGGCATGGCTGTTGTGCTAATTCACAGCTACTTTCATATTAAACATTAGGCTACTACTAATGCTTTTTACTAGAGATGCACTAATGTATCGGTCGATAATTGGTATCAGCCGATAAAGGCTATTTTTCCCTGCTAGCGGCCATCGGCCGACAGTTTAGAAACATCCGATGATCGAGGCCGATTATATCCTGTCGATCAAAAGGGCGGGAAAACACATGGATTTCATGCTGTGTGTAAAGATGATGTCTCTTGTGTGGAATGATATCAAAACTGCAGTTTGTAAGTGCTGTAAGCTCTGCACTGCTAAAATTTTACACCGGTGAAGCAGGTGTCTAATTTTTTTGCCGCGCTACTCGCGCTGAATTAAAGCGCTAGTACACTGATGAAAGATTTAAATGAAGATGAGTTGACAAAAGTGTATAAATGGCACAGAAAAATATACTTGTAGGGTAGTGTATTTCATATCCAGTTAATGTTAATATATAAAAAAGTTGATATTATATATTACCAGTTTGATGTCAGTGCTGAAGTAGAAATGTTTTTGTTTGTTGTGAATGAATGTGACACTAACAGGAGGTTTTTTTTTTTTTTTTAAACAATTCAGTCAATGTTAATATGAATTAATAACATTTAATAAGTTCAGAAATCTTACTTTAATCTTCAGAATTTAGTTCATGTGTTAATGTTAATTAGAGTAATGTGTTTTCTGTTTATGAGACCAGTTACTGTTAAACAACTTGCTGAAATGGAGAGAATAAAGTTTTTATTTGCATTTGCTTCAAAATTGCAGAATTAATTATTATTCATTTAAAAGAAGGTATAAAAGGCAGAACTATCATGTCGGTTATCGGCCGACATCACTAATCGCATCTCTACTAGATGCGGTATCGCATCTCTACTTTTTACATTCACAATAAATATTATTTATTTATTTCTACCAATAGCTACGTTACCCTATATCACATGACAATACATGGACTGAAATGCTTTGACCATTATGATATGTAAAGCTTTTTTTATTATTTTCTCCCTATATCACTTTTGTAATGCTTAGGGCACTAAGACAATGCCAACAGATAAGTACATCCTCAGAATAGAAGTCATTAAGAACGCTTTATGACGGAGAACGTAGTGGGCATTACAGCCATTCGACTGTGCAGGGTAGGATTACAAAATAATCTTCAATTAGTTGAATTTTCAACAGTCAAAAGAGACTGCTGCTTTTCTTGAAGATGTGTTGTGGAGTAAAACTCAACAGATAATGTTTAGATATATTTTTAAAGCTGATAATATTTAAAGGCAAATTTTCATGTCTTTAACGACATGTGCGCAGTAAAGTCGTACATTTTTTTTTTCTTCTTCCCATTTTTAAGGGTGGGGTGGGTTTGAGAAGCTTACCGAAAGGAACAATAATCGGACAGGTGATGCTGTAGGTCATGACTACAGTGAAGACGTTCATCAGCCAGGCATACGCTGCCCCGAACTGGAACTCGTACGCTTGATGCTGTGTAGAAAATCTCACATTAATTCAACTTTGTGATTCATTGCATTTTTATTATCCTAATGAATGCATCCGGAAGAGCTTTGATTTAAAATGTTTAAGTAAGAAGAATCGAAAAAAGAGCAACAAAAACAACCCAACAATGTAGAAAGGCATATTTTTTAAAATAGCAAACAAAAATCTATTTTATTCACGGTTCATTCCATTGATCAAGTTTGTGCTCCCTTCTGTACGCACATGAAGGGGTTTATGAAGTAGTATACATTATACGGCCAAAAGTATGTGGACACCCCCAATTTTTGAGTTAAATTTGTGCTCTATGTATGTCTGTTATCTTGTACTGAAGAGCTTAGTGAAGTGGCACTTTCATAAGATGCCACCTTTGCCACAAGTCAGTTCATGAAATTTCTGCCCTGCTAGATCTGCCCCAGTCAGCTGTAAGTGATGTTATTGTGAAATGGAAGCGTCTACGAGCACACCACCACTGGACTCTGGAGCAGTGGAAACATGTCCGCTGGAGTGATTAAACACATGTCACTATCTGGCAGTCTGATGAATCTGGGTTTGGCAGATGCCAGGAGAACACTACCTACTGGAAGGTATAGTGCTAACAGTACAGGGGGGATAATGGTCTGGGGCTGTCTTTCAGGGTTTGAGCCCCTTAGTTCCAGAATAGCATAATGCTAATGTTACAGCATACAAAGATATTTTCGTCAACTGTAGGCTTCCACTGTGTAGCAGCACTTTGTGGAAGGCCCTTTCCAGTTTCAGCATGACTGTGCCCCTGTGCACAAAGTGAAGTCCATATAAACATGGTTTGATGAGTTTGGTGTGGAGGAGCTCAAGTGGCCAGCATTCCCAGAAGAGTGGATGGTGTTATACAGTGCTGTGAAAAATGATTTACGGATTTCTTCTGTTTTCATGTATGTGTCATACTAAATTGTTTCAGAAATTAAAACTAAATCTAAGATAAAACAAAGGCAACCCGAGTAAATACAAAATACAGTTTTTAAAGGACAATTATTTATTGAAGCAAAAACATTATCCAATACCACCTGGGCCTGTGTGAAAATTTATTTGCCCCCGTAGTTAGTAATTTCCCAAATCTATGAAACTGCATTCATAATGGGGTTCAGCCAAAACTGAAAGAAATTCCAGAAATGATGAGGAAGAAGGGGATTAAAATACATCAATCTGGGAAGGGTTACAAAGCCTGTAACCTGGGAAGGGTTACATTATCTCCAAATGGAAAAACTCGGCACAGTAGCGAACCTTCCCAGAAATGGCAGACCTTGAAAAACTCCTCCAAGAGCACAGCAACTACTCATCCAGGAAGTCACAAAAGAGTCAAAGACAATGTCAAAGGTCAATCAGTAAAGATGACTATTCATGACTACGCAATCAGAAAGCAAAAAATGGCATCCATGGAAGAGTGGCCAGGTGAAAACCACTGCTAAAGCAGAAGAATAATTTGGAGACTGGAGAAGTCATTATAAGTTGCATTTTCAGTTGAATTTGGTGAAACCACTTGAAGCATTCGTTGTGTTAACTATTTCAATCGCTTTTGTTTGATTTGTTCATTGCAAACAGCTGAAAGTCTGTACATTTTGATAGTAAACCTGATTTGCAATGGGGACTGAATAATTTTGATTGCAAGTGTAGGTGTGATGATTGGGTGTCCACATACTTTTGGCTATATCGTGTATATAATGTTAAACGTGAATATGGCATTAACTGGTTCTCTATTGTTAAATGGCACCTAATAATTTATACATGCACATGATTTGCCAAAATGCAACCGCATAGAAATATGGAGCCTTCAAATATGGAGGAAATTCAATACCTTCTTTACATTGCGTCTCTCGGCTGCAGAGCGAGCCAAGCACAGACGAATCATGTACATGAGCAGACCCGGAATGCGCAATAGGTCCATAGCATTACCAATGAAGGCTGAGGCAATTACGTAGTTTACAAAAAAAGCCCCATTGTCCGGAAGAAATACACATCTGAAGCAAGGAGATAAAGTTTCAGCAAAAATCTGTGGACAGTCATATCAAGAAATTATATCTATTTAGAGCTGTTAATGAGCAGTGTTCAAACGACAATTGGCATTACTGACATTATTATAACACTCTAGCCCAAGCCTAATCTAAAATAAAATTAAACTGATAGTGGTATAGTATAATATTCCAATAATCCCTTAAGGTACAGAATGGCCTGCTCATGCATCAACTTACTCGAATCTCACTGTAGCATTAGCCAGGAACATCTTGTCAAAAAGCCAGCGAAAAAACACATCCAAACTACATTAGGAAAAGAATGAAAACATATAATGAAAATATTACTAAAGTGACAGTGCACTCACTCAAAATGTGCAGCCTTTATCTGCACCTAAGGTTTACAGGAACTTATATGCCCAGAGAAATCTTTGATACAAATAACACTTGAAAATATTGAAAAAATATAGAGAATTTAATCTATATACAGTAATATAAACAAGTGTAAGATAGGCAAAAGTTTCCATATTTCATTTTCCTCCAGTCAACTGAAGAAAATAATGTATTCCAAGTCTAACCTGCTGAGGCCCAGAGACGGCAGCAGCAGGACCATAAAGATGAGGAAGGTGTAACACTTGTGCATAGTGGTTCTGTTCTCCCCAGAACTGTTAGGAAAAAGTCCAAAAACACCAGAGTGAGAAAGAAGATAGCTTTAAGTGTGTGTCCAACAATGCATGTAGGAATGACACTTGTCCTGCTTAATAATTAGCAGCTTTCTGTTTTTAAAGAACATAAAATATAAATTATAGCTGCAGTACGGAACATTTTTTTTGGTCAAAAATCAATTATTGAGCAAGTACATGAATATAATAAATAAATAAATTAGTGTTCAAAACTGTTTCTTTACCTTACCCTGATTTACAGCGGTAAGCTTATAATAATGATTTATAATTTCAGCTGTAGGGTCGGATTTTGTGGGAAATATCAGTTTGACGTCATTTGTCCTTGTGTGGTTACGTCACGTCCGTAAACAGAAAGAAGAGCCGGCTACTATATCGCGTGTGTGGGTGCTGGGGATGGTGGCGTGTTTGTAGCTTGTTCTTACAGCAGTTGCTCAGAATTTAAACTTGTCATCTAGATTAATCTGGATCGTTCTAAACGCAATCATCGTTGACATCTGGGGAATCAGCTGTTGTCAAAACCTCGAACTGTGGAGAGCCTGCAGTTACAAAAGGAAAGTGAACAAGCCCGTGCTAAAATGAGAATAAATATCGGCATGGCTTTTGAGAAAACTCTGAGATGTGAAGGGACTGAGGACTGATGCAGAGATGTTTTTTTCTGCTGAACAGTTAAGACATTTCAGTGGCTCAATAGGTAGCTAGCTAACATTAGTGCACTTATTCGCTTGATTCGGCTGGGTATCGAATTTCCCATGTATTTTCTTTTTTGCTATGGTCAGTGTGGTAAATTGCACTAATCTTCTGCTAGCTTTAAGAGAGAGCAACTCGCCTCTACTCCAAAAAAACCTTATCCGCCACCACCTCTGTTGTCAATTACTGGAGCTAATACGCAACTCATACGTATACTTCAAATCATCAGATTAATCCGCGCAGAGGAGCAGTGCTGAAGCACAAACCACATGAAAAAATAACTCTGCAAGTAACTTGCAGTTTTATATTTCAAACAGAGATGGCGATAGTGAGGCAAAAGTTCAGTACTACAGCTTTAACATAAACTAAAATATATAAAATAAACAACTGCCAGAACAATAATCTTGTTCTATACTATGAATGTCAAAATGCACAGAACTCTTAATCGTTCCTGTGCCTCCATTACATGCTCTTAACTAGCTAATGTGTGTGAAAGAAATGAAGCAGGGATGCGAGTGTGTACCGTGTCCAGTGTGCCTCAAAAAAAGCAGAGTAGTACACGATGGTGGGCAGCAGGGCCGAGAAGCTCCACAAGAGCAGAGTGGGGAAGAACTGGGTGATTATGGGATTCTGGAAGAAGTCCAAACCAAAGCAGAACACAGTGAAGGGGAAGGATGTGGGAAAGGGGTGACAAATTAAAATGCATTCGGTTGATTAATTTCTAATATAATATCTAACTTTGCATTAAAAGGAGTCCTAAAACACCGACAATGACTAGTCCTACATTTCGTTTTAATCTGGTTATTTCACAAACGGCCATGTCGAAGCTGCGTAAAACAGCATACAAGAATGTGGAGAGTCATACTCGTGCTCTGCGCAACACCTACTTACATTCAGGTACTCCACAGGTTTTGTAACGTTAAACTTGTCCATGGTAGATATGATGATGGCAGGAGTGGTGAGAAAGAAGAGCAGGAGGAAGAGGAAACAGTTGATAACTAGGCAGCGGAGCCACCAGGATGCGCCGCCTATTGACAAGTGCTCCCTGCAGGAGAAATGGCAAAATTAATACCTAACCTGTAACCTAACCGACTGCCTCATTTGCCAAAAAAGGGCTGTCTATATGCTTGTACTGTCTGTGCTGCGATTACGACGGGGGAGAGTCGGACTGGTCCTAACAGAGTCTCTTACCAGTAGACATTCTGTGGGTCAGGAGCGTAGGTGACTGACCAGTTGTGTGTATGTAGGATGCTGCTGAAGGGTGAGGATTTGGGCTCGCGCTGACAGTGACAGCCATGAAACTTGCACGCGTTAAAGTCTTTAAGAATACTAAGAAGGAGAAATTACAAATGTGTTAAACATCAAGTCTAATAGCCTATGGAATTTTTTTTTATAAAAGTGACAAGAGTAAAGAGAATTCTACAAGTTTTGTTTTCAGTCAACATTGCCACAAGAGACATAAAAAGTCAGTTCAGCAGAAAGCACCATACTAATGCACCATTTATATCTGATATTAACACGCGTCTTCAGGGCAATGTATGGTCAGAAAGCGTGCAACAAATAAATCATTAGGTATCACATTGAAATTCCAGTCTATTGGATATGTTCTTTAGTTATACATTTTGTAACACAAAATGTATAACTACAATACAGGGGCATTGTTATCACTATATTTGGATGAGTTTAAATAAATAAATAAATACTGACGATCGAGACAAATTCTAAAAGCTACAGATGAACTCCAAGTAACACATATTTATAATACATACAAAACACACAGCCTCTCAAACCTACACTGCAGTTATGGCTTCACTCTGGAAGGTGACGAAAGCCATGTCCAGAGGCTTAGTGGTGACCTTCTCTCTCTCCTTCTTATATTCCTCTCTCAGCTTGGCCTCCAGATCAGTGTAGTAGGTCATTGCTTCCACCTGCACAACACCATGAAATAGCAGTTTTCACTTTCATTGACACAAGGTCAAAGTTACATATGAAAATATGTAGGTGTTCACTGGAGTGACTGCGCAAACAATCCTACAGATCGAGCATTTGGAGATGATCAGCTAGATTCCTGTCCCAAATACAGCAGCGTATATTCGTCAGTCACATACGTTCGAAAGTACACATTATTACATAATGTGTATATGTTTATATGCGATATGTTTATTATGAAATAATTATTATGAAAATGGTACACACAGAAAAAAAAGACTCAACACAGTAACAGATGATGAAATATGAATGCCATAGACGACCAAGTGGTGTAGTGCTAGTGAGGGGTGTAAGGATCTAATGAAGTCCCAAACTAATCAGATTAGCTAATGAGCTAATCTAATGTGTCTAGGCCATCACATGGTGTAATTCCAAATACACGGTCACTAGTGAAATAACAGCTTTTAACAGACTAGTCAAAAACTAATCAGAAAAATATGAGGCAAGTGAGAAATAATGCAAAGACTAAAATGGCACACGTCTTTAGTAATTTACCAGCCACACAGCACATCTGTATGATTACAGCTGGGTTAATATTTTGTATAGAGGATTTGACTGTTTTTCTTCCATTACTCTATTTCAATATACTCTTACCAAACAATGTTGCTGCTGCCGCCTGTTAATTAAGTTTCAATATCATGTTAAGTCTTCAATATGTTGCTTGCTTTCATTAGACTTTCATTAGGCTTCAATCAAGAGAAATAAAATATTCAGGCCATTTCTTAAATATACTTTCAGTGCATATATCCACATCAAATTAACATATATTATAATGTCTTCTGACTTCGTACCTATAAATATGAAAAGAAAAGTATGTACTCAAGTATAAACAAAGATACATTAAGAAAGTTTAATTGATATGGGGGGTGGGGGGGGGGGTATTTGAACAATACAAATTAACATTAATGCTTGGCAAAGCCTTTGTTGGCGATTACAGCTTCAAGATGTCTAGAGTAGTAATTCACCATTTACAGCACTGTGGTTTAGTTTTGGCCCGTTCTTCTTGGCAAATCATCTTCAATTCCCTAAGGTTACGAGAATCCCCCGATGGACTTACAATATCAACCAGCAAGTCCCCCCAACCGTCCCCCCAAACCCACTGACCCCAGCCCCTTTTAAAAAAAGGCAGGCCATGCCTTCTTTTCCATCTTCTTTTTTAGTCAACCAGTCTTGAGTTCTAGATCTACTTTCTCCCCAGATTCAGTTTATCGGCTGATAAAACTCAATTCTGCTCTAACGTGTCCTGGTACATCGTTCCAACCTATGAAATAAATCTTCCCGACCAACGCTAACAGCTTTTTGACACCTGGTGCAATTTGCCTAAAATGTTACATTTTGCAGTGTTTATATCTGGAACTTTATTTATGTTGATGTACACAGTTTTAAGTGTCTGATTAATTTTTTCCCTATCAAATTATTTTTCAACACATCTTTGCTTATCAATGCATACCTTTTTTTCATACAGTATTTATATGTACAAAGGCAAAAGATATAATGTGTGTACATCTGAAGTGGATATATAGAGAAGCATGTTAAATAACAAAAACAACCTGAAACTCATTTCCCCTCACTGCACAGGAAGCATCTCATTTTCACTGTTTTTTGTCAGCCTGTGCATTTACAGAGCATGCAAACAAAACTGATGCAATCCTACGGATCATGGTTTGTAACAGGACCCATAGAGTGGATGATATACAACAGTATATTACATACAGTTGAATACTGTATGCAGTCCAAAAGTGAACCATTTCTGCTAAACAACTTGTGTTAGAACATGGTTCTGTGTTCTGCATTTTATCCAATAAATACCTGCGGCCCTAAAGAGGCCTTACCTGCTCACAGCCCTTTATGACGCAGCAGCACAGGTGGCCACATGGTTTGGGGTTGATCATAGTATGCACGTGTTCCTTGTTGTACAGGTCAGTGTAGAACTTCTTGCTGCGTTCCGTCTTCCTCCTGTGGAGAATAGCTCAGCATTGACCCTATCACCACTTGGTCATACAGTACTGTGCAAAAGTCTCAGTCTTTTGTAAGTTTAGTACAAACTTTGTTATAGACTTCTATTTTATGATTTTATCTACATTAACCAGTACAAAATTTACAGTACAAGATTTGTTTTCCAGCACAAAATTAAATGTTACAGAAAAATGTTTGTATGTTATTTAATGAAGGCAGCATATTAAGTGGTAAGAGACACTTTTCAGACACAAAACACAATGAAGGCTGCTGGATTTTGCTGCAAAAATAAGAAGCAAGTGCGACAGTCAAAGTCTTCAGAAGAACAGTGTCTGGTTCTGCAAGATGCTCAATAAAACCTACAGCTCACTTCCTTATATAACTGCAGTAATTGTACCTGAGCCTACTTGACTACTATTGAGTAACATTTAATTTCATTATTTTTGAAGGCATCTTTGCTCTACAGCATTTCTTTGCATGTGGCTAAGACTTTTGCACACAAGCATGCTTTTAGCTGTTTAAAAGTAATGAGTTGCACACGATTAAAGTTCACCTTTCTGAGTCCAGAGACATGAGTTTGGCCACGTCATAACAAATGCGAGCTTCCAGCACAACGCAGTTTTCATATGCTTGCCTATGTTGAGAGAGAAGAGGTGAGGAGAACAGAGAAGACAAAAAAAAAGAAGACAGAAGGAAAGACAGTTCGATTAGTGACTAATTTTCTGAAACCCTGCAGGAAAATCAACACAAGAACCTTGTTTAGAAGTGAACTAGTTCAGAAAAATAATTACAGCGAACAAAAACTTAAGTTCTTAAGTCATTTCTAACAGCATTATGTAAACCTATCTGAGATAACCAGTTAATCTTTCTACCTATAATGAAGCCTTTAATGAGTATCTGCTGCAAATGGACATCTGAACTGCCACAGTGCTTGTGAGTAGGGATGTCACGAGATAGCCAGTTATTTGTTAACGACGCTAACACATTGCAGTGTTCTAAAATACCTCCTAATGGGCCACCATGCATCAAAATTCAGCCCGTGTCCTGTCAGCTAAATGTAGCCTAATGTCACTAATAATTATTCAAATGTTCATGCTTTTAATAATCAATTAAAAGGCCTGCCACCAAATCAGTGTATTTAAACTAATGCTTGCATTCAGAGTATAAGGGTGTGTGTGTGCGCGTGTTTAGGAGTGCACCTTAGCACTTGTAGCCTCCACTGTTTTATTAGTCATTGTCAGACAGTGTTTGATAACTAAAATACCCCCCCCCCCCCCCCAAATTAAAAATTGACAGTTTTTAATTTTATTTTTTAATTTAATTTTTATAACACACTGTGGTATCGACTTTGGTATCGAGTATTGTGTACTTTTGGTGGCATTGTGACATCCCTACTTGTGAGCGGCCTCATTTACTTTCAAATGTCTTTGTGAATGTGGTGTTGGGTATAGAATTTGTCATCTAATATATCTGTTATTACAGAAGTACACATTATTTTGTAATGGTGCCTGAGTAACTAACTAACTAGTTAGGAGGCCTAGCTAGCTTTATATATATATTGTGTATTATACTGTATTTGGATTTTCCTAATTTGTTCATCTCCCAATTCCCATCCACCAGCCAGATCCCCGCATTATACAACAGCTACGGACTGGGGACAGTGAAGGATTTCATGTGCTTCCTCTGAGACACATTAAGCTTACTCCATGCTGCTCGTGCTGCGTCACAGGGCAGCTGAACACACTCAGAGGAAAGCACTATCTACCTTCTTCCGCATTCCCGAGCTCACAGACACCCGTGATTCGTTAGTGTCACTGTGATTGACAGGGGAACAAGAGTACGTCATCCCTCCCACAGCAAGAACGCCTGACTTCGGATGGCTGTGGTGTTGATGAATTATAACATAAATTTTGTACTATGCTTTTATAAAGTGTTATGCTAGATACCAGTTGCTCTTCATTTAATATGTAGTGACTGTATATACCTATTTATAACTTTGATACCATTTGATGGCAAATGAGCAACAGATAATCTTGGTTCCTTTGCAGACAATTACAAAAAAGGCTGTGATCGTGTCTATATGCAGGAATCAAAGCGACTAAGGTGCAACTAAAATAATATCAATTGTACGTGATGAAACAGTTCATGTTTGAGTGTCATGAACATTAATGGCCTTACTCAAAGTGCAGCTTTATCTGACTCTCTTCTGAATATCTGTTGATGCCATGAACGAATAAAGTGCGTTTCACCTGTGAAAGGAACAACAAAATAAGTTATGAATGATGAAGTACTTCATTTGGAGAGTGCTCTTGGTAGAAAAGATTACAATATTCCAGCAGTGCTGCAGCCCCACTCACCAAATCGTCTTCCTTGTAGTGCATCTTGGAGGTGTGTCGCCTCATGCTGTAGACGGTCAGTAGCAGGTAAAGGAATGCAAAGATAGTGTGCAGCCATAGCAGGTTATTCCTGGGTTAATATAAAGGGGACAGAACTCATACATCAGTTTTAATTAAAGACAATGATTACAGACATATATAATTCATGTATTCATACAAAAAAAAAATGTAAAAAAGGATTTTACCCAGAGTTCAAGTTAGCTATTGTTGTTCTCCCAAAACTATATGCACTATGATCTGTGAAGCACAAGGTAAGTAATAATGAGCAATTCCTGAATGCTTATTTCAGAGCACAGAAATCTATTTAACTACATGACTGCAATTCAACATGTGACTCCGACTAACTGGAGAAACTGGTGGTTGTTTTTTTTTTTTTTTTTGTGGGACAAAAGACAATTATCAGACTATCTCTTTGGGATAGTCCTGTGCACTGATGACTCACCCTGAAGGTCTCCTGAGAAGTTGACTGGCAGGATAATGCCCACGGACAGCACGCCCACCACCACCAGCAGACCGATGATGTGGCGCTGGAATGAGAGGTAGTGCACTGCGTCCTCACCACATTTCTCCCTGATCTCATCATCTCTGAGGGAGGTGAGAGAAAGAAAAAAAAAGAAGCAGAGCCATATTTCGAGTGCACAGATATACTATCACACAAACAATATTTCAAAAAGCTTTCGCCGACTCATCTTACCCTTCCGGCACTCACAATGACTCAATCAAGGGCTTAATAAAAGTACACAGGACTCACTTGATCCTGAAGATGGCCGTTAGCCAGGAACAGAAACCCTGCAAGGAAGACACACAACACCTTTATACAATGTGTACACACGAGCATAAACACGTGACACTCACATGGTATTAGCTTTGCAGTGTGTGTGTGTGTGTGTGTGTGTGGTGCTGCATTATGTATATATTATAGAAGTGCTGCGATAAATGACTACGTGCAAGGAGGGGGTATCTGATAACCTGCCAACCTAGTGTATAAGGAATATGAGTCATTAAATTATTCTTTACGAGTTTCTTTCTTAGTCATGGTACGCTAGCGCACACACCAGATTACACATTGTGGCCTGCTCGCTGCGGAAAGTGGGATAGGGAAAGTCAAACAAGCGGCTGTCAGGCTAAGCCGTGTAAACTTTTATGTGGATGTGTATTTAAGGCCTGCCCAGGGAGTGACTTGGTGAGAGGTGTGTGCCAGTGTGTGTTGGGAAAGCGTTAGGTAAACTTGACAAAGCTGATCTAAATAAAACACTTACGCTGTCTCTTTGGTCGAAGTCGATGGAACTGGAAACCGAAGTCAAGCGCTCGTAACGGGAATCAACTGGCGTCTGCAACGCGGAGGCCACGCTGTGCACAAACACAAACCGGTTTACTCAGTGTACTCTGCATGAAGAGGCAGCGGAATTCAGACCGGTAGTCTATACAACACACAGCACTATTATTTCCCATGCTAACGTTTCACCTATTTGTAATCTGTTCAAACAAAAGTATAATCGGGCTGGCTAGATTTGTACAAGGCCACTCCATGTCTTAAGAGAAGATTTTTATTTCAGTCAAATGTCATTTAACTAGTATGCTAGACTCAAACTTGAATTATTTTACTTTTCTTAAGTGTACACATAGTTAAGGATACGCGGCAAAGATAAAGGACAAAGATTCCACTAGGCCAAGAGAGAAGGTGACATGCAGATGAAAGAGGAAAGACAATTTAGTGATGGTTAGAGACAGAGGGAGAGAAATCACCACTGTTCCTGAAGACATGAGTGCACTGCTACTACGAGAGGAAGAGAGAGGCAGAGCTAAACAGCATAAACACACACACACACACACACACACACACATACATGAATGAGGTACTGGGTGGACAATAGGTGTATCTGAACCAGCCCTCTAGCTCCCTATGTCGTGAATCAGTCTATCGTGTACACGATCTCAGGCATTGCTAAGGATTCTGGCTCACTACACACTGCGACACTGGTGACTCAATTTCCGGCGACATGACTGCGTATCTTCGTTGTAAAACCACACCACTGGCATTTATCAACAACAGGCAGGACCGATATCTTTCTGACATTATATGTCATATAATGTGTTAGCTTAATCAGAAGCATTTATATCACGGTACTTCAAGCAGGATCTAGTGTATTTTTAAAAAATCATTAACACTTAAAAGTCGTTAGACTAAAAAAACAAACAAACAAACAAACAAACAAACAAACAAAAAAACACATATAGAATGTCAAACAAAGTTAAAAATTGCTAATGTAAATAATAATTTGTGAGCTACAACACTGATAACAAGCTACTTACAGTTGTATACGGGTTTTATTTATTTTTCGAGCTGAGAGGCTTCAGAAAATATGACGTCATTTCCAGTGGAGACATAGTGAGCATCGATGCTCCTTGGTTTTTTGCGCTGCATTGTGGGATTTGCTTTAGGGCGCGACCACTCCACGGGAAGGATTTTGCGACTGAGACAGCCCTTAAAATGGCCGAGTCTTTGATCAGTGCCCTCACTACTGAACTAGGGAGCTGGTTGAGACGCACCCAATATATGAAATCAAATCCCAACAGTTCAGTTAGGATGGCTTTCTGCACTTGCTAATAACTAAACCAGTCACAGAAATAATAAACTAACTACCCTATAAACAGTTTAATTTTTTTTTTTTAGCTAATAACTCTAATAAGCTTTACCTCTCCCTGTAAGCAGTCGGCTGCTGAGAGGCAATTGGTGCAATAGCCAAATCCACAAAATGCATGCTGAGCATCAAATAAACACACATGCATCACTGATTAGCCCATAACTACCGTAGATTAAAAAAAAAAAGCCCTCCACCGCTGGGAAAAATGTATAGGAATACTAGAAAATGATGTAATTATGTAAGAGAAAAGTGTTGACACAGCCATGTTAAAGCAATCCACACCACGCATTTCACACCAAGTATTCACACCATGGAACGAAAAAGGGAAAGAGAGAAGGTTAATTCGATGTTTGGAAAAAGAGAGCAGGAACTCCTAGGAAGTGATGAACGTAAAACCATGACATACTATTCTAGTTCGTCCAGACGCCGGTATCGCTGATCCTGCCTTGAAGTTAAAAACAGAGAGAGAGAGAGAGAGAGAGAGAGAGAGAGAGAGAGAGAGAGAGAGAGAGAAGAAATGGTTGTGATGAGATCATGTGATGACAGACCCACTGAGGAAACACATGTCAGTGAAAACTTTTTCAACACCACCGCCATTTAAAGTGGTGATTCTTATCATCATTAATGTTACTACAGGGTGCATACAGATGCTTCATAATGAAATTCCAAGACTTTCAAGCACTATTTTTTGTTTTGTTTCAAGGACCATACAAAAGATATTGTCATGTCAGCTGACAAAGGAACGAGTATGAAATAGTGACTGAAAACAGGACCAATTAAGAGACTACATGTTAGCCAGCAGTCACTTCCAAGCTGCTGCTCTGCACTGCTAAAATCCTGATTTATAACCGTGACGTCGTCTGACAAAATCAGCAGACACAGAAGTTTAAGACACCTGCTGTGCTGCGATTTTGGCTATATTTACATGTGGAACGATCGCTCAGAAAGAAAGGTAGAAGTGAATGAATGTGCTGCTCCTCTCTGCCACTCACTGAATAGAGCAGCCACACACATACAGAGAGAGAGAGAGAGAGAGAGAGAGAGAGAGAGAGAGAGAGAGATGTACCTGCAGCACCTGGTACAAAGCAGGACCTCACGCTCACGGGGCAGTACTGGCTATTCTCTTCTACTGAACATAGTTTGCCCAAAAAGTCGCTAAATTTGTTGCTTTTTTGAGTGAGAAAAAAATCACTAAAGGGGTCTGAAAAGTGTCCCGAAGCTGTTTCTGTTAAAATGAGTGAGTGAACAGCGTGAGGAGGAGGGGGAGGGGCTCCAGCAGGGTGTTATATTTTGAGTGAAAGGATTACATTCATGTTCTATATACACAGAAAATAAACACTTTAAAGTTATTTAGTGATTTTGTGTTTATTTACTTTTTAATCATTTTAGCACTTTTTAAGCACAACTATATAGAAAATGGTTTAAAAATGGCTATTTTCAAGGGTTTATGGTACTTACACTTTAAAAAAGCCAAATTAAAGCACGTCAAGCACCTTGTACGAACCCTGCTACTAAAATTGACTGTTCAAGTCCAGCGCAATTCACTGGAGAAGCGTGTGCTGAACGTGTCAATGACAACCACGCAGGTAAACAACATAAAACATACACCGATCAGCCGTAACATTCAAACCTCTGACATGTGAAGTGAATAACACTGATTATCTCGTTACAGTGGCACCTGTCAAGGGTCGGGATACACTGGCAGCAAGTGAACTCTCAGTTCTCAAAGTTGATGTGTTGGAAGCAGGAAACATGGGCAAGTGTAAGGTCTGAGCAACTTTGACAAACTGTGACAACTGGGTCAGAGCGTCTCCAAAATGGCAGGCCCTGTGGGGTGGGAAAAGTGGTCCAATGAAGGACAACCAGTGATCCGGTGACAGGGTCACAGGCGACCGTGGCTCAAATTTCGGAGGCACATGGGGGACCTAGGTGGTTTAATGTTATAGCTGATCGGTGTAAATCTTTCAATTAAAGCAGCCATGATCTAAAAATACGGTGGTGATGAGGGTTTTGTTGTATGGTCATGCTGGAACCAAAATAGGAACTGCACCTTTTGACGTTAAAGACTGCAACAAATGTGATAAAGCAGGTTGGTATATGTGTGTAACCTCAGATTGTCAGAGTGTGGTAAAAAAAAAAAAAAAAAAAAAACCTGAAGCTGCAGAAGGCAGCTGCTCATCAATATGAAGCAGACAGACCTTCTCGGAGAAATAGAATTAATGCTGAATTAGATGGGTCATTGTAGCTTGATTTTTCTTACCTGTCTGCATCCGAGACCAACGCCAGACGCCCATAATCCCACGCTACTTTCCTCAGGAAAGAGAACACACAAAGTAGCCCCTGGATGAACACGAACACACACACACACACACACACACACACACACACACACACACACACACACAAAAACACCCCTAACTGTTATAAAGGAATGAACTTGTTTTGCAGGTGTATGTTATGGCAGTGTAGCATTATAACGGTTCTGTAATCGAGACTTCCTGCTAAGCTTTTGTGTGCTAACTTTTGACTTGGTGGTGCATTGCAGGGTCTCTCTCTCTCTCTCTCTCATTTACTCTCTTACACACACACACTGGGGAGGGTGCATTTGTCTTCTGCATCAATTTCCAACTGCAATTTCATTTGCTTTAATTGTTTTCCTTTAAGATTCAATCAGGATTTAGGTGTGTAAATGGATGTAACCGTATCGTGGAGTGTTTTTTAATCGTTTGTGTCACTAGGAGTTGTGGCCTGTTCTACTGAAAGTTGACTAGAGTCACGACTATAATTTATTAACGTTTTTATCTGTACTATGATTGTCTCTTTGTTAACTGTAGTTTTGGTTTACAGTTATAAACACCAGTTCCCTCAGCTGCCCCGCTTCTCGCTCTTGAATTTAGGTTGAAGTTAAGTAGACCTTAGGGTGAAAACATGGATCAGTGGCATCATATAGCCACTGTTAGAAAGGGGTCAGATATGCCATTTTTATGATCCCTCTTATTTAATTATTTATTTTTAAGACTTCCGCAGAGTACAAGTAAACCTCAGCTGTAGATATACTAGGTGTTTTCAGTCATTCTAACCAACTGCAAGTCAAAGCCATGACATACCAGGAAGAACATGAAGTCGAGGGCGAGGACAGTGGGCACTCCTCCGAATGGAAGTCCCTGCAGCACGGTGCTGCTAATCCTTGCCTTATAGCACCACTCCTTGGAGTCATTTTTGCCCGGTGTGCAGTTTGCCGAGCCTGAGCAGGCCAGACTCTCCCCCAACACAGCCATCATCAGCACGAACAACCCCAGCATCATGCACAAGTAGAACCTTCACCAGAGCTTCATTCTGGATCACACACCACCTGCAGAGAGACAGAAAAAAATATAATATAAATATAAAAAAATACATCAAATGTATATATCTTATACAGAGAAAGTTACATATACATACATACATATATATAAAGATGGACACCCCATGGAACCCGTTGGCTTTTTTTTTTAAACACATATTTGGACAAGCAAACACTTGATTTGAAACAGGAACTACATGCAAGAAAACCCTCAAACTTCGTGCAACTGAAAGAATATTGCATGGAAGAGTGGTCAGAATATCTAGCAACTGGTGGACATTTATACAAAACACCTACAAGAAGTTATTCCTGTTAAAGGGAGCAATACTAGCTTCTGAGGCCAAGGGTGTACTTACATTTTCCATAGAAGAATATCCTATCTATTGATATTTCTGCTGAATAAATGAATGGAAAATCTATTTTTCCTTCATTAATAGGCATGTTTTCAAAGATGATCAAATGTTTGCTTGCCCAAATATGTGTACTTATTTTTTCATATATATATATATATATATATATATATATATATATATATATATATATATATATATATATATATATATATATACATACAAAAACAGCTCTACTGGCAAAATAAATAGAGCAGAAAAATACATAGCACCACCTTGGTATGCATAAGACAGGAAAGACAGGTTTAGAGAGAACACGAGTGATTCTGAGGAACGAGAGAACAGCTAAGCTAAACAGATAATCAGAAAACAGAAACTGGGCAGAACCAAGGGTGGTGGGGGGTCATGGGAGAAACCCTAACCAGACTACCCACTCAATACAGCTTACAAGTCACCAAGGGAGGATGAGTATTTCTCCGTGCATGTCTCAGTCTCTCAGCCACTTGCTGGAGCACTCCCTCATACTCACAGATTCCAACAAACATCCTTCACAGAGTCGGGACACTGCGAGTCTCAGGTGTGACTCAGAGATTACGTAATGGCAACAAAAACAAAACAAAGGCTGCAGTTGGCAACTGAGAACTGTTCTCTCTTACATGCGGAGATGTGTATGATCAGTAAAGAACAGCCTCACAGGCTCAGACTATTCTCTCTCACTCACACACACACTGAGCACTCTGTGTGACATCAGCCAAGAAGGAGGCTCAACAATAGACAAATGGAGGTCAGTCAGTTCAGTTCGTCTTTCCCTCACCACCAGTATATGCATGAAACAACAAACTTTCTATCCTGCACGTTTATCCAAATAGGGGTTTGATACATCTGGATTCGCATTTATAAATTAATAAGGCAGATCTTATCACTGACAATCCTAAGAACAGGAATTTGGGCAGCTGTATGAATAATCTAAAGAGTAAACACTCAGTCAGAATATGATTCGGTGACAGGAAAAATAAAGCTGTTGTCATTCTGTGAGCAGCAGACTCCTACAGTATGTACCTCGTGCTAATGTAGGTAAGAGTTCATCACTTAGTATGAATCATCAGTCTTCGTGCACTCCAAGAATGTCTTTAAGCACACACTTTTTTTTTTTTTAATAATGTTTTGTGTAGCAGCAACTGCGCCCGCATTCGTGCTGCTCTTGGTAGTGGCCCAGGAACCTGTAGCTCATAACAGGGTATTTTGGTTTGGTTGTGACAGAGAACATACCAATACAAGACATCAATTCTGATAAACATTTGAAGGGTGTGCATTACGAATAACACACACGCAGTTGTACTGAATGGGTATATATAGCACATCATGTTTGCATGTGTAATATTGCTTTTATACACCAGGTCTACAAACAAGAAATTAATAAAAAGCTCCAACAACGAAAATAGTTCCCAAAGAAGTCACAGGTGAATAGAGAGTTGCATGCTACCATGACATGCAGACTGACAGCCTGTAGTAAGTGTGGTAATGGTTTCGGTGTAATGAACTATCGCATTGCAAATAAACAAACAAACAAACAAACATTCAGATAAAGGTCAAGAGCTTCAGTTAATGTTCACATCAAACATCAGAATGAAGAAGAAATGTGATCTCAGTGACTTTAACCGTGGCATGGAAGTCGGTACCGGAAAGCCTGGTTTGAGTATTTCAGAAATCTCCTGGGTATTTCATGGCCACAGGCTCATTAAAAATGGACAGTTGAAGATTAGGAACAAGAAAAAAATTCCCATGATATCCTCTGATTTTTGTTCTTGGCTGAAAGGAGACGAACCTGATGTGGTCTTCTGCTGTTGTAGCTCATCCACCTCAAGGTTTGATGTGTTGTGTGTTCTGAGATGCTTTTCAGCTCACCACATTTGTAAAGAGTGTTTATTTGATTTACTATAGCCTTCCAGTCAGCTGAGACCGGTCTGCTCATTCTCCTCTGATCTCGCTCATCAACAAGGTGTTCCATCTAAGCTCTTGACCTGTGTCTGCATTACATTATGCACTGTAACGCTGCCACATGATTGGCTGATTGGATAACTACATAAGTTATCCAGATGTGCATGGACGGTGAGTGTAAAGTGTGATGTTAAAATTAAATAAATAAAAAAACAGACATCCAAACAATAATTGAACTAATAAGCGCTATCTTGCAGAAACTCTAACATTACATCAAGTACATTAAATAATAATAAAATGTTCCCCTTGTGTCAATGTGGGTTTCCTCAGAGTTCTCGGTTTTCCTTCCACTTCTGAAAAACATGCAGTTAGGTTGGCCAAAAGTATGTGGACACCTGACCATCACACGTATATATGAGATTGTTGAAAGATCCACCTCAAAAACCAAACGCATTAATATGGAGTTGCACCGCCTTTGTAGCTATAACAGCCTCATCTGAGCTTTCTACAAGATTTTGGAGAGTCTATTGCACCCATTTTGTCAAAAGATCATTTTTGAAGTCCAGTAATGTTGGACAAGAAGGCCTGGCTCACAATCCATGTTCCAATTCATCCCAAAGATGTTCAGAGGGGTTGAGGTGAGGGCTCTTTGCAGGCCACTCGAGTTCATCCACACCAAACTCATCAAAACATTTCTTCATGGACTTGACTTTGTGCACAGGGGCACAATCATACTGGAACAGGAAAGGGCCTTCCACAAACTGTAGAAACAAAGTTGACTAAAATATGTTTGTATGCTGTAACATTAGCATTAGCCTTTACTGGAACTAAGGGGCTCAAACCCTGAAAGACAGCCCCAGACCATTATCCCCCCTCCAACAATTTTACTGTTAGCACTATACATTCCAGTAGGTAGCGTTCTCCTGTCATCTGCCAAACCCAGATTCATTCATCAGACTGAGATAGAGAACATGTTTTCACTGCTCCAGAGTCGACGTACTTTACTCCACTCCAGCCAATGCTTGGCTCTGAGCATAGTGATCTTAGGTACAGCTTGTGTACAGCTGCTCAGCCATGGAGACCCATTACAAATACATAAAATTAAAATATAGAGAAACAAAATGTTGGGATGTATAATTAGACTTTTATGGGTAAAAGCTCAGCTCTTCATGTATAGGCTCTTTTCCCAAAGATGATCAAATGTTTGCTTGTCCAGATATGTCAAAAAAGCCAACGATTTCCATAAAGTGGAAATTGGAGGGGGGGGCTTATTATCCTGTTTATGTTTATACCCATTATGAACATCATTATAGCACAGATACTGCACAAAAATTTTAGGTAAGGAATAACACACGACAGATCTCGCTCTTTCTCGCGCTCTCTCTCTCTGTAAAAAAACAAAAACAACACAAAACACATCCCGTCATTTTACAGAGGAACCAGAAAGCGTAATCTCCTCTGTCCTGAGGAATTTCCTGTGCTGGGAAACCTTGATTGTTATAAAGCTCATACAACTGAGACTCCTTCCATAAACATTAAATAAAATACCACCTAAAAACGTGCCCATATCAACGATTATTGCTTTTACTTTGTTAAAAAAAAAATCCGTTTATTATTCATCTTATGTGATTATGATTCAGATTATGTGAAGTGCTCGCTGTACAAGTCCCTGTGTATGAGCTGTTACTATAGAAACAATAACGTACTAGAACGAGCGCATTAATATTAATCTATTGTTCACATTACAGCCAGAACTACTGTGCGGAACTTTCATTTTCCCTTATACCACCACCTGGTTAACTGCTCAAATCTGATTGGCTGGAAGGTGTGCATTATTTTTCCTATAACATCACGGCTCAGACAGTGCTTACGCTGTAATGATAACCATAAACAATAAACAGAGTCATCAGTATGATTCCATATTTAACCACCCTGAAGGTCAAATGTTAGCTTGTTTAAAAATGTTTTATAGGCAGCTAGCTGCTGGGATTAACACTCAGAATCAAGCATTTAAAAAAAAAAATCTAGACACCCCCAACCCCTGAATTATTAGCATTTATTTGAATAATTTTCAGTGGAATTGTCATAATGGTGTTTTATGGTCACGTTATTAATATAGTGAGATTGGTTGATGGTAGATCTTGCCTTAAAAGATTAAATAAACCCGTGTCATCAGTACTCCCACAGTACTACTGTCTGGCATCCACCTAAAACACACGAGTGTGTCACACCCTTATCAATTTTACTGTACGGATCATGTGCCCTTGTTTTTATTTAGTATATTTCATATCATCCCGCTGAAATGACCTCCTGACTACACCACTGACTTGCACGACCCATTTTTGATAATACAGTGCCCTCCACTTATATTGGCATCCTTGGTAAATATGAGAAAAGAAGGCTGTGCGAAATTGTATTTATTGTTTAACCTTTTGATCTTTGGCTCAAAAATCTTTTTATCAAACAATTGCAAATAAAAACCTGACTGCCTCTGCCAGAAAGCAGAGTTGAAACCCCTAGAAATCCTGACTTGAAACACATAGAAATCCTGTGGGATGAACTGAAGAGAAGAAATTTGAAGGAGCTGGACAGATTCTGTATGGAGGAATGGTCTCAGATCCCTTGCCACGTATTCTCCAACCTCATCAGGCATTATAGGAGAAGACTCAGAACTGTTATCTTGGCAAAGGGAGGTAGCACAAAATATTGACTAAAAAAGGGTGCCAATAATTGTTGCACACCTATATTTAACAAAGATAAACTTTTAATAAACCAGTGTTGTTTGCAATTGTTTGATATTCATGAGAGCAGAGTATTTTTTGTTAACATAAGGTCAAAAGGTTAAACAATAAAGACAATTTTTCACAGCCTTCTTTGCTCAAATTTACCAAGGGTGCCAATATTAGTGGAGGGCAGTGTAATTGAAATACATATTTATTTTCATTTATTATTATTATTATTATTTTTTGCAAATCTTGTTGAGAAATACTACAAAAACAGGATTAAAATATTATTATTGGTCTTCAGTAGGCCAGAGGGTGAGCTGTTAGAAAGATATAAAGTTACTCACTATATCCAATTCCAAGGAACCAGCATACACATGAATTAGTGATGCTTTAATATAATGCTATTTGAAGATAATGAATAATGGATGGAGCTGACACTGGTTGAAGGATACAGTATGTACGAAGTACACTGAACAATGTAACAAATGATGGCACCAATAAAGATTTTATGAAGCTAAAAAAAATTTCTGCTAACTAATAATGTCAGCTTTTTTCCATGTGGTTAGTAAGTAAACTGACAGAAAGAGGTTTACAGGGCTTTTGTAAACTTTCAGAAACTTCATATGAAATCAATGAAATTTCAATAATTCAAATACAGGCACTCAAACAGAATGTCTTTCATCTATTTATTTATTTTTTTTCCCGTACTGCGAGTCTGTCATGCAGAATATCAAGTGATATACTTCATAGGGCTGGGCGATATGACAAAGATAACATATCATGATACCTCAGGACATTTCTACGATACATGATGTTTATCATGATGTATAATTTAGCTTACAAACTGTCTGCAAAACAGTAGTAAAATAAACAAACAAACAAACAAAAACATTCAACTTTAAACAAACTTTTCTTTAATGCCAACAAAGACAAAAATTAAGTTTGAAAACAAATTATATAAAGTCAACTGCATCCATTTAATTTGCAATTATTACAACGTAAACAATACATCGCCATACCAACGATATCAGAGAAAAGTGTACCGTGTAATCATTTATCACGATATTAATATTATATCGATATATCGGCCAGCCCTACTACGACATTCCTGTAGACACCAGTCAAGCAGCTGACAGCTAATTATTCACACTAAATAATTAAGCACAACTGCCATAAATAAACAATTTGGCATAGTTAATTTTTGTTATTCATGTCTCCAAACCATATTATTAGCTAACAGCTACAGTGTGATAATGTGATGTCTGAAAATATCGAAAATTTTGGTTTTTATATCGGAATCGGTTGAAACTGAGAAGAAGGGGATTTGAAAATGTGTCAAGTTTAAATCTATTGCACACATATTTCACTGTTTTTGCTAAACTTGCTTAATGCAAATTGATAAATGACGTCTGTGCAGTTGCACAGTGAGGGGAAATAAGCATTCAGACGCATTTTGGTTTGTTATCTAAAATACTTCCTGTTAACATATCCATTTCAAATTTACACATAATATCTTTTGACTTTGTACTAATGAAAAAATAAAAATGTGTTCATAAGCATGAAAAACTAATGTGATATGGGGAAAGTATATATGTAAAGGGCAGTGGTGGCTTAGTGGTTAAGGCTCTGGGTTACTGATTTGAAGGTCGGGAGTTCAAGCCCCAGCACTGCCAAGCTGCCACTGTTGGGTCCTTGAGCAAGGCTTTTAACCCTCTCTGCTCCAGGGGTGCTGTATCATAGCTGACCCTGCGCTCTGACCCCAACTTCCTAACATGCTGGGGTATGAGAAGAAAAGAAACACACTGTGCTATAATGTATATGTGACCAATAAAGACTCTATCAGTAGATCAAAAATAAATCAAGTTCTAGATGAAAATGTTTTCATGCAAATTGTACCTGGTGTCATTATAAAAGACACTGGTTGGGAAGATTTCACGCAACAAGTAGCAATCATGTTGGTAGAATTTTCAACACCACTCCCTAAAGTGTAGAAAAGACCTTAAACATCACCATCAGTACAACTGGTTTATTTACAGGCAGGTGGAAAGTTCAAGGAACCACAACTGATACGCCACACGAGATTTCACAATGTGTGCTCAGACTAAATGATAAGGAAGGGAAGAGAGAAAGCAGCAGTCACTAGAAAAGAGTTGCAGGACGACTTGAAAGCAGCAGGAACAACTATTACACAGTGAACAATTATCAATAAACTGCACCACAATCATCTCTGGGAACAATATACACTGGTCCGATAAAACATGTAGAAAAATAGAACTCTCTGGCATGAATTCAGCTTTTAATGTTTGAAGAAAGAAGGGTTGCAAGTATGATCCCAAAAACACCATACCCACAGTGAAGTATCATGATAACTGAAACTAGAGCATCACACGTCATAGAAGGAAATATGAATGGAGCGATGTACTAGAAAACATTAGAGGATAATTTAATCTCATGGGTCAAGAAACTGAATCTAGGGAGAAGATGAACACTTCAACAAGACAAAAGACCCCAAACAAACATCCAAAATTACTCAAGAAGGACTTGCATGGCCTAAATAATCTCCTGACTTGAATTCCATTTAAATACTATGGATGGTTTTGAATTTGAGTCTATCAGAGAGATCCTCACAACCTCGGGACATTGAAGATGATCTGCAAGAGGAATGAGCCTAAACTGAACTATAACACTGCAGAAACTAATTACTTCTTACTGCAGGCACAGTCGCTCCAGTATTTAGTGATTTTGCAATCACAGAAATAAACGCTAAATCAAGGAAACTCGGCGATATTCGCAGAAGCTTGCGATTTTTCAAAATTACTTCAGATTTTCCGTGGATTTGGGCGAAGACGTGTCATGTGACATCATCACAACGAGCATTTAGTCAAAATATAACAAATATCACAGAGAAAGACCCTGCAAAACAATTTCGTGCAATTGAAACTTCGCCAATTCAAGTAGATTTTCGGCCAAAAAAACCCTCAGAAAGTTGAATCAGAAATTTTTTAGAAAGCTGCAGCTACATCAAGCATTTTTGGCTGCAACAATCGTAAAAAAAAAAAAAAAAAAAAAAAAACACCTCAGCGAAATCCTGTATGGACTCGAATCTGTAAATGTCCACAACAGCTATGTACTAAAGTTGATCATTTGTGGTGGCTGCATAAATTTTTCCCTAATGAGTTTGTCTGTAACATTTCTTTTTCATATACTTTTCTGTTCATATTTATACATGCAAAGAAAAATGACATTATGTGTGTAAATTTGAAGTGGATAGACATTTCAAGAGCAGCAGTGTGCCATTGATGAGCTGCTGTCCACCTTCTGCTCCAGTTCTGATCAACATATCAATAAAGCCTGCTCACTGCAAGCAACCTTCAGAGTAGACTAGCATGGGCCTAAAAATGCTTAGCAAGAGAAGAAAAAAAAAACCCACAAGTATGCTTTTGGAGAATTTGCAAGTAGCTCTGACGTACCATTAAGACGGGATAAGTTTTCCGGACATGTGTGAGTGTTGTTGCTGGAGGATGTCTGTAGTAATTCTGTTCAGAGGATAAGTGATCTCTGGATAAATCATACTTGCATCTCATATCTGATTGTTTTGCCCTTTATTATTACCGCTTGTTGCAGGAGGGTTTATGGCTGCACAGGTCATGCTGGATCATTAGCAGGTCACATGACCATAATATGAATGCAGGTTATACCTGTACTAGCAACTCGATAACAAAACAAAACAAAAAACAAAAACCCTGGAAACATTACTTCTCTAAAATATCTTGTGAAATGTGGTCTACATGTTATTGTTCTCTGTTTTATAAACAATAGATATGGGTTTCGGTTTGGTTTCAACAGGAGACAACAGAAAAGAGGAATCCTCTTTGCCTGCATAACACGATAGACTCTTTACAAGTATGTCAATCTGGACAGGATATGCATTCCCTGGGGCTCTCTCTACGGGACATTTTATCGACCTGTTTGACCATAACTTATGACCAAAAGCTAAAAGCAAGTGTTTTTGTTCATATTTATAAGCACAAAGTGGATAACATTATGTGTGTAAATTTGAAGTGGATATACTTAAGCAACGGCAGCATATTAAATAACAAAACTGTTCCTCGAATCAGGCCTGTTTACGTCTAGTCCAGCTGAACCCCATTATGAATGCAGGTTCAAAGACTGGGGTAATTAGTAACTATGAGGGCAAATACATTTTCACACAGGCTCAGTTAGTATTGGATAACTTTTTTGCTTCAATAAATAGCATTATCCTTCAGGTTTTAATACTTGTTTTATCTTCGTTTTAATTTCTGAAACTATTTAGTCGGAGATGTACACAAAAACAGAAGAAACCAACATTCGCCGATATTTACATCAGAGAGCAAAACAAAGCAGTGGCAATTAAAGGATAAAAAACATTAGGTCATGTACAGTCAGATAATTCAACAGCAGAATCACTTTATCAAGCTTTATAAACATAAACAAAAGTTTATAATGGCGTTACTTGTGAGCTAAAACTAGCCAGTGAAGTGTAACTAGCCTAGTGTATCTGCCAGGATAACGTTAATGTTACCATAACTAGATCGACCGGCAGGTTGATGCGTGAATTAAATAATTTGTTCCGACAGGTGTTGTACACAGCTTTATATTACTGAACATCATCACAGGAACAAACGAATACATTTTTGGCTAGCTTTCTATCTACTCGCCAAGCTTACCTTTTTATGTAACTAGATCCGTTCATCTATCACAGACAAATCCTCAGATTATTTATTTAACCTAGTTTATACAGACATGACCTATCCTATAATTAGGGGACGGATTCGGAGGTGACTAAAATCCCAGAATTACTCCAGTGATAACTGTATTACCCCACCTCCTTGTGTAAAGCTAATCCAGTCCAGATACAGCTTTAAGCCTCAAGTTAGCCAAAGACTTAAAGCCACTACTGCGTATAACAATTTGAGAGATTTTGCCATCTCTGGCCAAGGAAGCTAGTGGAAGAACATTTGATAATGTAAAGAACAAAACGATCGCATCTGTTCGCTTGGGGTGTTTGTATTTTATTACGTGATCTATGTTTATTGTCTAAACTGTGTATTTTGTTCAGCCTGGCAAACATGTTAGTTTACTAACTTAAGCCGGGTGCACACTGTGCGATTTTTAATAGTCCTTTGCAACTGCTGCTTGTTGGACTGTACGAACATGATCCCCGCTGTAAGCCATGTTATACTGTAGGATCTCAGTTGTCATTAATGTCACACTGTAGGATCTCAGTTGTCATTAATGTCACACTGTAGGATCTCAGTTGTACGACAGTCAAAAAAAATGGACGCATGCAAGAAGACTCGTACTGAGTAAGAGAAGCCACACTACAGGACTGTGCCTCAAATCTTCTGACAGTGCCAGAATTTAATCGGAGGAAAAATTTGATCGCAACGGCCATTAATCGTCTGTCGGGGAACATGTCAAACTAGTGATCAAAGACTACAGATTTTGGGATTATAGGGATCTTTTAGGATTCAGACGAGCAAATCGTGGCCAAAATCGCACAGTGTGAACCCGGCTTCACTCTAGCGATATAGCGTAAATAAACGGCAATATCCGAACAGTTTCAGTATAAAGGTTGTGTATAAGGTTTCAGGTCGAGTTTTCCAACATATCGTGAAGTATCTAAAGTATTTAACAAGCAAAACGAAACATTTGTGTATAGGTTTCAGTATTCACTCTGTTCCAATGTCCTCCATAATTATTGGCACCCCTCACGAAAATGAGCAAACGTTATTCTCCCAAAAGTCTAATACGTGATCTTGATGTTGCTCGTCTCCAAGACAGAGCGCCGCATCTATCTGGGATTATACAGCATACACGACGATCAGCTGCTGAAATAGAAGAATGGATCTGCAGGGTATATTAATATTTATACCGGGGTCTGTCTGAATACTCAAATTCTGATTGGCTGGAAGGTGTGTGCTCAAACCGTTCAATACACAGGTCGTTCCAGTCAGTTTAATCACCATTCTAAATTAATGCACTACCTATAAACAACTGTAACCATCATAACATACAGTTACAGCTGCATACTGTAGTTAAACTCACAGCTTCATTATTAGTAGAGGCGCGGCACAGACACAGGTAATTCACTCATGCGCAATCCCTCTCTCGCGCACTCTCTAATAACTATTTGTTATAATTCATTCAAATAAATGACACTACTTTATCTCGTTGTATGATTTAGAGCGGGCAGAATCCTAGATCTAATGACCCAAATATAAAATAAGTAATGAAAATTAACTGTTATTTTGATCCTTTCAGTCAAATTTTGCACTGCAAACATCAACAACAGCTTTCAATCATCAATGCTGGCAAGTGACCATGGAAAAAGTGGGATAATCCACGGCTAGGTGCGTGTTAGACGATTTTAACGCGACTTCACGTCGGGTGGTTCTTTTCCTTCACGCCGTGCATTAAAATCGTGTAACGCACACTTGACCGTGGATTATCGCACTTACATATACTCACTGCTTTCAAAAAAAGAAAAAAAAAGAAAGCAGAAAAACAACACAGACACTGCCTGCTGTCACAAGTTTGCTAAGGTTGAATCAAACAGATGCACCAATGTTACACAACCTTTGTGAATTGAAAAGAAAAAGTTAAACGTATCGGTACATGCTGTTTATGGTTAAAAAAAAAAAAAGGCCAGGCTAACATCCACACCCTGTCCTACTCTGAAGACTATAGCGAGAATATAGTTGTAGGAGCTTGCTTTGCTGCCTCAGGGCCTTGGACACTTAAAAACATTGAGAGAACAATGAATCGCAGTTCTTACAGCAGAATGTCAGGTGTCTCCTCTCCATCTGAACTAAAACGAGACCGTTCAGGAAACACACATGACCTCATTCATATTGAAGTGCTGAAAAGGGACTTCCAGTAGAAAATCCTAAAAAGTGACGTATCCTGAACCTAAAATAAATAGTAATTTATAATAATTATAGATAAATAAATAATTAGAGTCACTAACTTAGGGAAGTCCAGTCAGTTGACGAACCAAACGGAAAGAGCACATTCTTTGTCTCCTCAGTTAAATACGACAAGCTAAGCGGCATATCAATCTGCGCATGTGGATGCGGCTGCGCATGTGGTTTGAACTCTCCGATATTACTGGTGTGTTCGAGTCATGTTGCATAAGATCGCATTTATGATTTGAACGCACATGAATGGCACCACAAAGTCGTAACGGCAAGTGGGAAACTGGATTTTCTTTGAGCTCGGAGTTTCCGAGTTGGGCGCGTGACAGTAAGAACACATGGTGGAATCGACGGATACAATGTCTATAGTTGACGATAAACTTGCTGAAATCGAATGTTTAATCGTCTCAGAAGCAGATTTCAGTTAATCATGTTTAATATTATTATTAAGCTAATTTCCTGCACAAAATATGATAGCATTGTACAATTATGATATGTAGTTTACAGTGGCTTCCTCTTTTGATTAAAAATATTTTATAAAAGCTAAACACACCTGATGCGCATAGTTTGTTCTTCATTTTTTTAATGAAGTTAAAAAACCTTGCTGTATGTCCTGTAGTTAATTAAGAGAAGGTACACCATCATCTTGCTCCGACCAAGTGACTTGAACGCACTGGACATTGTAATTAGGACTTCCCAAGTACCCAGGACGACTTGAACGCACAGTAGCTGACACCACCTGGAAGCCCCGCCCCCTTCCCGCCATCTGACACGCTCTCGAGCTGGACTCGCAGCGCCCACTAGTTTGTTTGTTTTTTTTACCCCTCAATGGTAAATTCCAATGGAAAATGTTTTAAGTTCCTCATGTTTGAATTAGCTTTTCGAATTATACATTAGACAAGTATATAGTTAACATTACAACTACATAAAAAAAGATTAAATAGACCTACAACAAACTGACAAATCTAACACTTTACAAATAACATTAATGGTGATGATAATGAGAAAAATATTAGACATGGTGGTTTAATTTTTAAGCAGTCGGCACGAATTCAACTCGTGTAAATGTCGGCCATGTGAACATTAGACTTGTAGATTTGTAAACGGATTTGAAAATGGACATTTTCAACAGTTTACTGTGGATTACTGCCGAATCCATCGTCCAGCTGAGCTCTCGTGATTGCCGCTGCCAGCAAGCAGTTCCCGACTGTATAGCTGGTGATAATATTACACTCTTTCCTATTCTCCTTAAACCTGAAATGGTGGAAAAGCTCACTTTGCTGTCATCATCTCTGGTTCATTAAAGGGTTAATCGTGATTTTTTTTTTTTTAGGTTAATCAAGAGCAGGTAAAAGTAAATATTTCCCAATCCTATCACTCATTGCTTAACATAAATAAGCAGTGAAACTCACCAATGAGTCAATGCTAACAGTGGTGCTGATGGGACATTGCTCATTATCTCACATCCACTATATATAATAAACACCAATAAATAACAGCTTTAGCTTATTCAAGCTGATTTACAAAAGGCCACTAGTGTAGGAATCAATCGGTCAAAGATTGAGATCCGTTGATTTTCGGTCTGATCGGCAATGTTGTTTTTACCTAGCTGATACAGCAAACCGCTCAATGACGCAATTATCAATCTGTCCAGCCCAAGCAGACGCTAAATACAATGCAAAGAATTAACACCGCTAGCCTGACACGACACTTAAGAATAAATCATGCAACTGAATACGGTGAGTATCAAAAGCTAACAGACTCTGCGATCTTGGATAGCAACGCCGGCAGTAAGCATTTACTCTACTAGATCACCATCCATTCTTGCGTGTTGAGGATGTTGGAATCTTATTTCATTTGGAGCTGTGTTCTGCACTTCCTAGTCGGTGCTACTTTTCAAATGTCGCCCTTCCTAAGCTTCTTCAAACAGTTCACACCCACATAGATCACCTCTTGAAGAATAACATGACCTCACTGAAGCTTTACAAGCAATATATGTTGAGTTCTGTTGTTAGTCCCACGTCCATATTAAGCTTAACAGCTCGACAGTGGATCGATCAGACAGCGCCGCGTAACAGTAATCCCTGAATCATGGTGTTTAATAAGTAGGTAGCTTTTATTCATGGAAGCTTAACGTGAGCTCATTAAGCAAACGTTTTAACTGAAAAAAAGAGGGGAAAATCCCTATGTAAACAATGTGAATAATAGAGAAGTGAAAATTTACACTTTAGCTTGGATATACATTTTGGTAAAAACCAATGTGGGTGTTTCTTTTCAGAAAGCCAAAGAAACCAGTTCATTACTTCTGAAACAAAGTCTTTATGATTGTTTTTAAAACTGTATCTATTGGGGCTGACAACAACCCTGCACTCACCGTAAACATTTCTACATGGTTAAAGCTCTAGCTTCAGCTCTTTCCTTTCAGTTTGATGGGTGATGATAGTGTGTGAGTGTGTGTGTGTGTGTGTGTGTGTGGCGGGGGTTGGTTAACTGGTTTGCTCTTTGATCCCTGTTACGTGGACTTTACTTTTCATATTGATTACGTTGCTCGCCGTTTGTCTACTTCTTATCTGAACATTGAGACAAATAAAAAGCAAAAGTATTCTGCTTCCCAAACAGAGGAATCATCTGGAACAAAGTGTGCAAACATGCTCCGGTTACTTTCTATATAAAATTCGTTTTGTTATTACAGTAACGTTAACTTTATGAAGTCGACGGCTGCCTCCGGATTCAAATCTGTTACGGTTCCTTAAAAAAAGAAGGAAGAAAACAGTGGAATTAAAGAAGTCTGTTCTCTTCAGTAATCTGCCTGCTGCGAGAATGAGTGATCACGTTACACTGAATCTTACACCACTTGATTAAGTCTCCTGTATCTTATAGAGTGGAGTTAATGATCTTAAATATTTTACTTTTTATAAGTCTTGTCTCTCTTAAACAGAATGACTTTTAGATTTGTTCCTAGATCATAAAAAACAAATGTTATCTCTGGTATAAGGAAGCAGCCATAGTAAAAAACTTTATACACAGTAAACACCTTTATAGCAAACTGTTTCATTTAGCTTTTGTCTGGGAGTTTCTTTGGTTAGTTTCAACTAATCAGATAGTAAATAAGACTATACTATTCATCACATAGTATATTAATAAACTGCATAATTTATACACTTGATATAATAATAGTCATAACAATAATAACGATAATAATTAGGGCTACAACTATAGATTACGTTCATAATCGTTTAATCGATTATGTGGATTATTATTTTTTGACTAATCAGATAGAAAATGAGCTATTTATACATTATTTTTTGTGGATGCATAAAAGAAGCACTGATAATTAAACTACACTCCTAAATTAATAATAAAATCTCACTTTCACTGTACCGTATGGTTTCTGTTACTCACCTATTGTTTTACTTTATGTTTACTTTGAGCGTAGTGGTTTTATTAGACATTACAGATTTTACTTGCGCTCCCACTGTTTATCACCGCGTCTATACTGTCAGTGAGGAGCAACACGGCCTTGTTAATAATATCTCACTCATGGTATAATAAATTATATAACTTACGGTAGCTTTTAAGCAACTCCTCAACCCCTTGCACACAGTGGAGCATTTTGGATATAAACAGAAGTTTGTGCTCGTGCATCACTGTCGTGCTTCCGTCCTACACAAGCTCCGCTTTGTAAAGTTTACAGGTTACAATCTTCTTCAAGGTATTTCATATAAAATGCTCACACCCCGGAGGTGTGAGGCGAACGTGCTAACCACTAAGCAACTGTGCGCCTGTTCAATCACCTATAAAAAGTCCTAAATCTAAGATGAAGCTTTAAAGCTTCCTGGTAATACGATATAAAATGTTTTTTTTTTTTTTTAAATAATAATACTACTAAGGATCTGTTATTAAAAAAGCATTTTACAAGAATTAAGAAATATGCAGCATACATGACTCCATCCATCCATCTTCTACCGCTTACTCCTTTTCAGGGTCATGGGGAACCTGCAGCCTATCCCAGGAAGCATCGGGCACAAGGCGGGGTACACCCTGGTCAGGGTGCCAGTCCATCGCAGGGCACAATCACACACCCATTCACACACCCATTCATACACTACAGACACTTTGGAGACGCCAATCAGCCTACCATGCATGTCTTTGGACTGGGGGAGGAAACTGGAGTACCCGGAGGAAACCCCCACAGCACGGGGAGAACATTCAAACTCCGCGCACACAGGGCCCCGGCGGGACTCAAACCCCAGACCCTGGAGGTGTGAGGCAAACGTGCTAACCATTAAGGATAAATAAGCATTTTACAAGAAATAAGAAATAAACGGGATACATGACTAACTACAATTTAATAATGATAAGTAAAAGCTACAAAAAGTCCTAGTTTCAGCCTGATCAGAAACACAAAAACCTCACCACAGCTCTAGCGCTAGAACTTCCCTCATCCAGCTAGTTTAAAAACCTCCACAGATCAGCGGAGCATAGCGCTGCAACGTGCAGGAGTAGCGTTCACATCACGCCTGGTTTACTGAAGTACATTAACTTCCTACTAACACGCTTCACTGGGAGGCTTATTAAAGCATTTAGGGCTTAGACTGCAGTACGAAGAGGGTGTTAAACTCTGCGCTGCTGCTGCTGCTGTAACCCCGGATATGAAGCCTTCACAGCCTGAGAAGTCTTCTGCCCTCAAACAAACCACGTTGCAATCTTCATTTACCTGCGCTATGGGTTATGAATAGAAACGTGCCAAGTGGCGTGATATAACTAAGACGGTGGCCTCCCACATCGCTAAAGATATGCTCCCTGTTAGAGAAAAGGAAAATCTGAAATTATAGTTTATTTTAATCAGTCTGGACTTATTGTTGTAAACAACTGAAGGAGCATTCTCAGACAGAGAGATAGGCCTATTTCTATTAAAAATAGGCTATTTCTTTTATAGAATTTTTGCATTTACATATATACAGATATATTGTGCAGCTGTGTATTTTCAAACAAGGAAGGAAACCCTGCATTTTTCTTTGATCCCAGTCTGTTTTAATAAAAGCGCTCGTAACTTTAACTTACAACTGAACATTTCGCTCAGCTTATAGAAAATACCGAGATATATATCGCTTAATCGCCATTCAGCCTAAAAATACCAAGATATGATTTTTGGTCCATATTGCCCAGCCCTAATCAGACGTAAACAGATGAATCATTTTTATGAAAACTTTGGTAGCACTGCCATTTCCTCTACCAAGTAGGGTTGTCCCGGTACCATAAACATGTCTTACGATACTATACCAGCTGAAGTGTCACGATTCCAAGTAGTATCTCGGTATCATGCAACGTTGGGTAAATTACTCAAAAATGTAATACACTACAGATTACTAATTACTACTTTAAAATTGTAATCTGAATACATTACTGATTACTGCATGTAAAAAGTAATCAGATTATCAATTACTTTACATTTACATTAGTTTCAAAACCAAAAACTTACAAAAAATACACTACAAAATGAAACTCATCGTTCTGTCATTAATTTTATTGCACATGCACAGAAAAAGTTGTCTCGGGTGTTGTCACTGTTTGTAGGACTACCAGACTGATAAAACATAAAACTTTTCTAACTAGACTGGTTTGGTGTCAATAGCCAAGGCAAGGCACAGCTAAGCTATCATTGTCTGGGTTTAGCTGCTACAGTGCCATGCAAAGCACATGTTATTTCCATATCATGTACATGTAAACTGGAACTCATGTAGACATTTACACACCTTGTTTTCATGCTCAGCATCAGAGGATATTACTGTTTCAGTTTCAACCCATTTACTAGTTTAAAAAAATTTGCGTATATCAATTTTTCACTGACCACACTGACTGTGAGCTAGCGTTTGGCAGACTTGAGAACTGTCAGCCAATAAGACACGAGTATTTCCACATATTTTACTGTAAACCCTTTCTGATTGGTCTCGCCTCCATTCACTGAAGATATAATATTACAACACCATTCAGTTACGTAGCGACAAACCGCTCCAAGTGGAGAATTATTCAGGGATAAAAGGGATTTATTTTAAAAATACATTTCACTTAATATTGTTTTCTTAACAATAAATTTGTAATGCAAGTAACAATTTTATTGACATCAGTAACTAATCAAATTACATACATTTAAAATGTAATGCATTACATTACTGTCATCATAAAAAGTCATTAGATTACTGGAAACATCTTGTGCTTCTGCCTACACATCCAAGGTAAGCACACAGCGTGGTAGTACCACTCCCAGCCCCTCTACGCCGTGTGTTTCTCTTTGTGCAGGGACCGTGCACCCAAGACTTTTCCAGCCGAGGTCTCAGTCACTCCGAGGTCTCCACCTCCGGTGTTTGAGATCCCAACTACGAACCGCTTCGCCCCTCTCCGTCAGACCAGACCAAACGCTGTGATCGTCGGGGACTCCATTGTGCGAAATGTCCGCGTCGCTTCAACAAAGGGTAAGGTGCACACACATTGTTTTTCTGGTGCTCGTGTCCTTGATGTCGCTGCGCAGGTATCCGGGATCCTGAAGAAGGACGAGTGCCTTGGAGCGGTTGTGCTGCACGTGGGGGAAAACGACATCAGGCTGTGACAGACGGAGGTTCTGAAGAGGGACTTCGCCAGCCTGATCGAGACGGTACGAGGCAGATCACCCACCGTGAAGATCATCGTCTCTGGACCTCTTCCCACATACAGACGTTGAGCTGAAAAGTTCAGTAGACTTCTTGCTTTAAATGACTAGTTAGTTTCTTGGTGTAATGAACAGAATCTGCTGTTTGTTAATAACTGGAATCTGTTCTGGGAGCGTCCTAGGTTGTTCCGTCCTGATGGCCTGCACCCCAGCAGCCTCAGAGCGGAACTGCTGTCAGACAACATCTCCAAGACGCTACACACCAAGTGACTGCCTACTGTAAGTACATCTTCCTACAATAACAACATTAATCATAAGAAATGTTCAATTAATAGTTCAACACCTGTAGTACATACTATAGAGACTGTGTCTGTTCCCCGAGCTATACAAATACATAGAAAATTTCGGAAAGTTTGTTTTAGTAACCTAATTAACATAAAATTAAATCACACTGAATGCACATCCAGCACCTTTAATCTGAAGTTAGGACTATTGAACATTAGATCTCTTGCGTCTAAGGCTCTTGTTTTGTTAACGAAATCATTACTGATCAGGAATGTAACTTAATTTTTTTTACCTTGGATTAAACCAAACGAGTACATAGCATTAAATGAATGCAGTCCTCCTGAATACAGTTATATACATCAGCCTCGTTCAACTGGTAGAGGAGGAGGTGCTGGTCTCATCCATAGTCAAAATCTAGGCGTCACACAAAAACCTAGTCATAAATTTTATTATGTTGTAATTCTTTATACCAGTATAACTTATGTAGCCACAAAAAATAACTCAATTCCTCTAATTATTATTTATAGACCCCCAGGGCCATATACTGAATTTCTTAGTGAATCTCAAACCTGGTTGCTTCTGTAGATAAAGCATTAATCGTCGGTGATTATGTATTAGTGTATGAATGTATTAGTCAGGATTTAGACCTCATCATAGCACAGAGACAGCGTTAGTTAAAGTAGTAAATGACCTACTACTGGCCTCTGATCAGGGTTGTGTCTCGCTGCTTGTGTTGCTTGACCTTAGTGCAGCTGTTGATACTATAGATCATACTATTCTCCTTGATAAATTAGAAAATGTTGTTGGTATTAAGGGAACAGTCCTCTCCTGGCTCAGGTCCTATTTGACCGATCGTTATCAGTTCGTAGATGTAAATGGAGACTTCTCCACGCATACCGAGGTTAAACCTTGTGTTCCACAAGGTTCTGTTTTAGGCCCACTGCTTTTTACTTTATATATGCTACTTCTAGGTCAAATTATTCCTAAACATGGAATCAGCTTCCACTGTTATGCTGATGGTACACAGTTGTATGTTTCAGTGAAGCCAGAGGTCAGACAGCAGCTTAGTAAAGTTGAGGATTGTGTAAAGGACATTAGATGTTAGATGCTAACTTCCTTTTACTTAATTCTGATAAGACAGAAGTACTTGTGTTAGGACCACGTGTAGCTAGAAGTAAGCTTTCTGATTACATAGTTACTCTGGATGGCCTTTCTGTTTCATCATGTGCAGCAGTAAAAGACCTTGGTGTGATTATTGACTCCAGCCTATCATTTGATGCTCATGTAGATAATATTACTAGGATAGCCTTCTTTCATCTCATTTCAAAATATTTCTAAGATAAGAAATATATTGTCACTACGTGATGCAGAAATATTAGCTCATGCATTCGTCACCTCTAGACTAGATTACTGTAATGTCTTACTGTCTGGATGTTCCAGTAGGAGCATAAACAAACTCCAGTTAGTCCAGAATGCAGTGTTTAAGTCTAGGCTTAAAATGTATTTGTTTACTCAAGCCTACCATGACTAAACTTTCTGTTACGCTAAGAACAATCCTAACAATCTCTTCTCTCCCGCTCTTCTTCTGTCGAGCCACACACGATTTTATGGAGATACTAGAGATCCTGATCCTTTCTGCTCTCCGGACCTGCCTGATCCGTTTCGGATGTCCTACCTCAGGATGGAGCTCTCATCTACTCCAATTCCAGATTGCTGGGACTACGGCTGCTTCAAGGCCAAACAGACTTCATCTAAATTCATAATGAACTTTTTCACACTATCTGCTGTTACCCAGATGAGGATGGGTTCCCTTCTGAGTCTGGTTCCTCTCAAGGTTTCTTCCTCTTAACATCTTAGGGAGTTTTTCCTGGCCACCGTTGCCACCAGCTTGCTCAATTAGGATAAATTCGCACATTTAATATCTGTATACCGTGTTGATATTTCTGTAAAGCTGCTTTGAGACAATGTCTATTGTAAAAAGCGCTATACAAATAAAATTGAATTGAATTACAGCAGCGCGTTACTTGGTAACGCGTTACACCCAACTCTGATACCACGCGAAATTGTGTTAATTCATAATTCAAATCTACAAAATGAAATAATTTACAGAAATACATACACACACACACATTATATATATATTTATATTTATATATATATATATATATATATATATATATATATATATATATATATATATGAGAATAACTGACAAGCAACTAATTCAATGTGCTACATATTTCATCGATTGTTCTCTAGAGCAATGAAATCATGCAAACGGAAACTGTCCTCAGAGTACTAAGAAAGAAATCTTTAAAGATTAAGGTAAAGAATTTAGGTTAAATGATGTGTCTGAAATCTTTGTGTGTTGTTCACATATAACATTACTTACATAACTGATGCTTTACTATCATGATACTATGGTAGTACCAGTAAGCCATACAACCCTACAACAAAGAACTTGAATCAGCAAGAAAAAAAAAAGAAATTCAGAAATCTCATAACTGAAAAAAAACCCCCAAAACACACAATGTTGTTTCTTTTGTGGTTAAATCACTACAAAAAGCTAATTACCACAAAAAGCTAATCATTGAAAATGATTTGACGGTCGCGTTAAAGTCGCCACCATGGCAACATTTTGCCTTCTCAGTCTTTCATGAAGTCTTTCATCAACGTGTGTGTGGTGGAGAAAAGCAGGCTGAAACACAATAAACCTGTGAGCATACATACACAAAGATCACAAGCACCTCCAGATAAAGAAACAACCCAAAACTGCAATTCATATAAAACTAAACCATCCAGGCCTGTGAGATCATGTGAAATACACCACCCCTAACGACCGCTGGCTAACGACAGCGTCGCTCGTAGCTTTGGAGGAGTGTCAGCTCCAACTGGCATGTGTGTACAGGGTACTGCTGACATACCCAACATGTGTCGTGTACCTGTAACTTCATTACACAAAACAAACAAACAATGAAGATGATTACAAGACAACCGCAGCTTACTTATTAACAAAGTCAGGAACGCTGGAGTGTAAATAAACCTACAGAACCTACAAAACAAACAAACAATGAAGATGATTACAAGACAACCGCAGCTTACTTATTAACAAAGTCAGGAACACTGGAGTGTAAATAAACCTACAGAGTTATTAGTAACTAAAGCTTATAAATGAAATGTAAACTGTAGTTTGACAGTCGCTCCATCTATCTGCGATTCCCAATACTATCTTCACTCGTCTCAGGCAGCTCTCCTGCATCACAAGTGCAACAGGAGCTCATTTCAGAAATGGCCGTTCAGCTGGACCTGCACCCTGTTATATGACAGCATAAAGGTTAAAAGTGATGGAGAGAATAAGCAGCGCATGAGCCATCGCCCTGATGAGCCTTTACTACACGAGTTTTATACGAGCCACTTCAGGGCTTTGTATTATTCATAGCTCGACCTCAGAGTGTTATCAGATCACTATTTTGTACAAGAACATACAACTTTAATGAATTTAACTGAGCTAAACTAATATAAACTGTAATATAAATCATTAGAGATATGTAGAATTAAGACATTTCTAAAATGAATTTCCAAAATATTATATTTTCAACGTTCAAAACTGGAAAAAAAAAAAAGAATAAATAAAAATCCCTAATGGGGTTTCATGGAACGCCTCTCAGGATTCAGCACTTCTGTGTGATTCTTATACAGGTTTTCACTTGTAACACCGCTGCTTAAATTAATCATCTTCAGCATCATTCAGTCAATAGTACACTCTGTACAGGATTTCGTGGAGGGTTTTTTTTTTGTGATTGTTGCGGATAGAATTTTTTTTTTTCCCCAAAATGTGATTCTTGTGCTTTTTTCTCATTTGTTTTGCACAGTCTTTCACAGTGATGTTTGTTGGTAAAGGAGACGTTTTAGCTGTACTCATGTTCGACGCACATGAATCGAAGAGGGCTTTGACTGATGAGGTCACATGACATGTCTTGGCCCAAATCTATGGAAAAATCTGCGGTAATTCTGAAAAATGACAAGTTCCTCTGCATCTCCTTGATTTTCCATTCATTTCTGTGACTGCATTAACCTGGAGAGACTGATAGTTGACTCTTGTTCATACATGTATTTATTTCACCAGAAGCTCACTTAATCTTTGTATAAAACAGCTTCCTGATGCATTTTCACCGGTGCGACCGCATTTTCCAAAATTCGGTGTACTCAAATAATTGCTGACATTCTGTTTTACTAATTAAGACTCATCTTTCCTATTGATCAAAACTGTGCTGTAACCATATGCACGAGTGATTAGGCGATATGCAGGAACCGGCTGAAGTAAAGCAGAAGCTGAAAGCTGTGCTCTGACAAAATCTAATCATGCCAGGTTTGCCTCGGGGCTGCAGTGCAGAGCTGCACCTCGCTTTAACACACAGGACGCAACTCGATATACGAGTTTCAGTCTTCTAAAACCAAATAGGCTTATAAGAAATGACAAAGTAGGATGTCTCATTTGTTGCATATCTGCCAACGCTGTTATGCAACGGAGTTTTTTTTTTTTTTAAATGATCATGTATAGGAAAAATACAGACTCAATGTCCTCTTAGTGAATGTCCTGCAATATCCAATGAGGCCAGAGGGACTCAAAGTGGAGTCCAAATTCAGGGTAATATACCCATGCACCTGTTTGACCGGTCACGTGAAATGAACGTGTTTAATCCAGGGTTTTCACTAGGTTTTCCGCCGGCTTAGGTGCTCTCTGGGCTCCGGGAAGTTGTGGTGGTTTGAAATCATTTGAATGAAATATGGAGTGATTTTTTTAAGCACCTGTTTTACATAATAATCCTATGGAGTAGACTGTGTTTTCAAACACACCCTGGGCTTCTTGGCCCTGGGACTGAAATTACCACATGCAGTTTTGCACTCGGGTCTCCTTTGAACAGTGGACTAGTTCAACAAACAGACTTCATATAAAACCATAATGAACTTTCTTTTACTTCCACACTATCTGTTGTTACCCAGATGAGGATGGGTTCCCTTCTGAGTCTGGTTCCTCTCAAAGTTTCTTCCTCATATCATCTTAGGGAGTTTTCCCTCGCCACTGGCTTGCTCAATAGGGATAAATCCACACACTTAAAATCTGTATCCTGTGTTTATATATTTCTGTAAAAAGTGCTATATATTACAATTTATATAAATTGTAAAAAGTGCTACACAAATAAAATCGAATTGAAATTGAATTGAATTTTGGGATGCCCTCAACTGCGGTTTTCATCAGAAAAAGACTAGATACTATTTATACTATTGGATACTGACGATAGTTTGGTCAAGGTTTCTTTATGTAACGTAGCTATGTTAGCCGTTTCTTTAGTTCAGCAGGCTGCATTACTTATATCTTTCCTCTATCTGCTACAGCTATTGTTAACATCCACAAGAATTACTCCTGAACAAAAAAGTTTATACTTCATTTATTCTTTTACCTTATCAATAGCTTGCAACTTGCTTATCATAGTCGATGGCTGTAACTACCATCCCAAGGTAACGGTACAGAGAAATATCTAATCAGCTGTTTGATTATCTTGGTGAAGAGCATCTGTCCCTCAACAATCACGCTAATGTTCGTCCCAACACTGATTTTTGATAGGCCGGTCATTCCTGTTGCCAGCTTTCCTTTCCGTTTGAGATCGAGTCACCTCTCTGGTTATTTATTTATTTTCAGCAAGTAGAATACTCTCACCGTTGTTTTCACAGTCAATCCGATACGTCGTCCAAATGGCTTTTTACGGTCGTTTGACTTAAGGTGCTCTGCTCAAGCCTTTCTATTGTAGGGAAAATAACTCAATATCAAGTAGCAGTATCAATAATGTCAACTCAGATCTGATCAGAATTTCACCAGCTCAAATATCACGATACAAAACACTACTGAGACGATTATCTTGCATCAGCGATCTTTCTGTTTAATATCAATCATGAGCTCTAGCTCTTCTTAAACACTAGAAGGCAGCACTAAAGGTAGAAGCATACAGAGCATGAAGTTTACGAGGGGAAACCTATATGCCTCAAAGCATATCCAAAAATTCCTGAGTATAGGGCAGCATGATTCCTGCCCCAACAGACCAATATTAGTGCTTGCTGCAGTTCTCATTTTCAACCACTGAGTAAAATAACTCCGCGGAAGCTAAGGGGGCAGTGAGAGTACCATGCCATGGATTAAAAATGGCCACTTAATGGAATTGAAAAAGTATGGAGTTTGTAAATGAGGTCTTTATGAAGATTAACAATTGTTGAACCACTCTGCAACAGCTGCCCCTATGGAGAAGCTGCCCCTGCTTTTGAACTTTCAACTGAAAAACACACTAGGGTCCATCTATCAATTTCCATCTATCCCTTCATCGATCCATTTTCCATACCACTTATCCTACACGGGGTCATGGGGGAGCCTGGAGCCTACCCCAGAGAGCTCGGGCACAAGGCACGGGGTGCCAACCCCATCACAGGGCACAATCACACTCACATTAACACACTACGGACAATTTAGAGATGCCAATCAGCCTAGAGAGCATGTTTTTGGACTGGGCGAGGAAACCGGAGTACCCGGAGGAAACCCCCGAAGCACAGGGAGAACATACAAACCCCTGGCACACACGGTGGAAGCAGGATTTGAACTACCTATCCACAACCCCGGAGGTGCGAGGAGTGTGGTGTGAGGTGTCGATAAGTGATTAGTCAAATAATCAGTCAAACTTTTAAAAAGTCAGGTTGTGATTTCCACTACTGTGAGAAATTTTTTTTTAACCCACACTGTTACAAGACAGAACAGCACACTAATCTACCATGTAACTCTAGGGCCCAGTTGTTCAAAAGTAACCTGATTGGATTTTGCCTATCGGATTGGATCTAATCTTGAAAAATGGGTTGTTGAAAAGAAAACAAATCAGATTAGATCATGTATTCCAATCTTTCTTTTGATCTGGATCAAATCCTCAGGATGTGTTGTTCAAAACTTTTTAGCTGGATTGGGATACCTGTGATCCAAAAAACTCCGAATTATCCTGATCCCAGCAGAAGGGGGAATTCAGGGAGGATTTTTTATTACCGGATGTAATAAAATCAGCATCTATCTACTGCTCTGATAAGCTAAGCATGCTAGCTGGACTTACGTCTTAGCTCCTGCTATCTGTGGTAAAACTTCGAGCTGGGATGTCTGTGGTCATGAGCTCACGAACGTGTCTGCAACATTTCAGGTAGACAGGTTTCTGCAAAACAGCGTCTGCTTGGCGGTGTGTAACGCGGCTCAATACGGTCTATGAGCCTACGAAATCCAAAGTCCTCCCCAACAGAGAACGGCTGATCATCTGAGGCAATAAATTCCACTGTTTTCTCTGTAATGCCATTTGCAATCATTTGCTAATTTCTTTGCTTTTTCAAAGACTGTGGCAACCGATGATGTTTGTGTGCTAGTAGAGGACTCTTTTTTTTTAAATTTATTTATTTTATTAAAGTGTTGTTGTTATGCTGTACTCTGCATATTGAACATCGTGGATGTCGTGTTTTCAGGTGGTGTATCAGACCTGTTGTGAAGAAGTGCTTCGGCACTGTACCCCCTTTGGAAATTTCTGCTGAACAAACGCTGCAGATTGCAAATTTTATGTCCTTACTTCATAACTTTGAAGTATTTCCAAACTGCTGACACGATCGCCCTTTGCTGGGTAGCACTGTAACCGTCGGCTAGATCGAGAGTGAAATCTGAGCGCTGAGCTTTGAGGGGCGGGGCGTGGCGGGATGTATTTTCTGCTCATATTTTCAGCCAAAAACCGAAAATGCTGAGTTTTGGTGCATCACTATTTGTGAATAATGTATATTTGTTTGTTTGTAGGAAGGGGATGTTTGTATTGTTTTATTGTGCTGTTTTCTGTCTCTGCAAAGAAAAACACTAACCTGTTGTTCTTAATGTAGCTAGTAGCATGAAAGGTGTGTATCTGGATCAGGGAGAGCCGATCCAATGGATTACTTGATCCTGGATAGCAAATCCGGATCCGGATCATTAAGTATTTTGCTATTTAACCCTGATGCTTTACAGAAGCATTAAAGTCCCCGTAATGTGCCCTGAAACATGCAGCGTTATTCGATGCGTTGACGTAATTTCCACTGAAACAGGAAATCACGGTGGGACAAATTGAGTAGCTCCTCCCCCTTTTTAAATAGCCAATAGCATCTAACTTTCCTCACATCCCCAGCTAAGCCATACTTGACTGGCACTTTCCAACTGCACAGTATGGCTCGACTGTGCTCTGCTCCCTTTTTGGGGGCTTTCCATTGTGGATAGTACCTGGTAGCTGGTACTGTTTTTTCGAGCCACCACGGTCGTGATTCTGAGCGAGCCGAGCCGATACTAAAAGTGAGCCACATGCTGTGGGAGTAGAGAATTCTCCTTAACGAGTAGTTCTGTATTCTGCCTGAATAAACGTGTCATTTAATACAGACTTTGTGTATGGAAATATTCTATTAATTGAAAATTATGCATCATTTATCTGGTTACAGATAAAATTACAACAAAAGTTTCCGTATTAGAATTTTACATCTCGCTTGTTACTGATTTCCAAACAGGAGTTTATCAAAATCGCCCCTGTCGCCGCGGAATCTAACCGAAGTCATATCGATTATGATTATCGGTCTAAACCGCCGTTATTTTACATGCTTTACAGGGTCCGTGTTCTGTGAACAGGAAAGACATTTGGGATACGGCCTGACCATGTATCAGTACAGAGCTTCGATAATACAACATTATTCTTGCGTGAAGGCAAGTGGAAGATGGCGCCCGCGTCAAGGCAGCATTAAAGTGCAGTGGAAACGCACGCTCAGAATATAAAGCGAGCCGAGTCGTACCGTGTGGTGGAAAAGTGCCTTACCACGGACTCGAGCCCGAGCAATAACATCAACGAATTCAAGTCATTTCCTTCAAAAGCAACTAACAGTTAGAAAACGGAATATAAAACACACGCGTTCGAACAGGCAAAGACACTTTCACGACCCGTGCTTGCCAATATGATTTCTCTCGCTCAACAATGGCAACTTCGGCAAGGTGATCTGCATAATGTTTAGGGGGCGTATCACTCTCTGAGACAACTCATTATTCCTGACCAATAGATGAACAAATCATTCAGAGAAAGAAAGAGAGAGAGAGAGAGAGAGACCGACCGAGAAAGAGAGCGAGCGAGAGAAAAAGAGAGAGTAAGAGCGAGAGAAAGAGAGAAAGAGGAGAGAAAGAGCGAGAACATTTTGAATGCATACATCATCTAAATGTGAGTTTGCCAGTGTTTTGGAGAACATGTAGTTAAATGTAGTTAATAGAGGACTTTAGGCTGATGTTCACACTAAAAGCCACAGGAAGTCAGTTTTAATTTCATGCGGACTTTAAAGTCAGTTTAGGCAAATGATCAACATCATCATCATCATCTCCATCACCATCAGTGGATCACTTAGCGATTGGGGTCTAACTTAATTTGTCATGACTATAATAAAAGCCACAAAGCGGGATGGATGGATGGATGGATGTTTGTGGGATGGAAACTCGCGTCTGTCATCACAGAAAGGAAAGAGAAAGCGCAGAAATATGAAGTGTTTTATATCGCTGTGGATTTTCGAGGTCATGTGAAAACACGTCCTCAGCGACCCTGTAACTGACCGTCTGCTTCTTCCAAACATTTTTATTCATCAGTTTTCACGTCTCTGCACAAATCCCGTCTTCAAACTCACAGACACACATTGGTAATTATCTAAACGAGTGAATGCTTGCTAAGCAGCTAGTCCTCTATTCAGACAACAGGCTTTCACTCAGTAAATATAAATACAATACAGCAACGACGGCTGGCGTTGTTGCTGTTGTTGTTATTGTTTTCAACATTATCCGTTGTTACACTCCACTTTCTTCTCAGTGCCACGCTATAATAAAGTGTTATCTTTCTGAATAAAAGAATGCTAGCCAAGCAGCTAACTCACCTCAGTGGAGTGTTGAAAGCAGGCACGGCGTTAGCAGCGATGCTAAATCTCTTCTCAGGCTGAGAATGAAGCGCGAGGCGCTGAGGGATTGATTCCCAGGACGTCCTGTGCTAATGTCTTCTAGAACAAAAACGCTCAGAACCGCCACAAACCTAAAGAACACGCGATATAATCCATTTCCAACGAGTCCCAAACCGACACTAAAATAAAGGCAGAATAAAAAGAATAATAAAATAAATAAATAAATAAATACACCGGCTGTGATAAAAGTTGCGTCGAGCTGGCTGGTTAGCTGAAAGCCTGAGCGGGGCGGATAGTGAGGGTTGCCAGATCGGAGGCAAAAAAGTCCACAAAACAACAACAACAAAAAACAGGACTCAAAACCGCCCCAAGACAAACACTACTGTTTTTAACCTCCAGTATCATGACTGTTAATATGAAAATATATCATAATACACTCAATAAAGTAGTAAAATATGCAGTTTCCCCAAATCATTCTTAAACCAAAGTAAAGTATATAAGGAATAAAACACTCGTGGAGCACGCTGTTATAGGAAAATAATCAGCAACAGGGTAAATCGACACAAAGCAGAGTGACTGTTACTGACGTCTGAAGTGTTTTTTACTCTTATACCACAGTAATTTGTTAATGATTCAATATTTTAATTTACTAATGACATCGATGACATTTGTACACTACATGACCAAACGTTTTTGGACACACGACCATCACACCCATGTGTAGGCCTTCTGAAAACCGTTGCCACAATGTTGGAAGCACACAATTGTCTAGAATGCCCTTGTATGCCGTAGCGTTACAACTTCCTTCACTGGAACTAAGAGGCCCAAACGTGTTCCAGCATAACAATGCCCCTGCACACACAGTGAGCTCCATGGTTTGCCAAGATTGGTTTGGAAGAAGCCCATGATGAACTTTGGGATGAACTGGAACGCTGACTGCACCCCAGACCCCCTCACCCAACATCAATGCCTGACCTCACTAAGGCTCTTGTAGCTGAATGAACACAACTCTTCACAGCCACGTTCCAAAATTTAGTGGAAAGCCTCCACAGAACATTGGCGCTTATTATAACAGTAAAGGGGGAATATATCTGGAATATGGGATGTTCAAAGAGCACATATGGGTGTCGGGTGTCTGCAAACTTTTGGCTATTATAGTGTAATTATATCTAATGTTGTGAGATACCCATGAAATAATTTAGTTCCTATTATCCCTTACATTGTAGCGGCTATAAACAGTCGTTCCCTGACCAGCCTCTCTTTTTAATTCTCTTTCTTGAAGTTAACAAAGAAAGAAAGAAAGAAAGAAAGAGAGAGAGAAAGAAAGAAAAACCCAGGAGCTTGTCAAGATACAAAAAACCCCCAGAAAGTCCACCAGAAAGACTCTCATGTAGTAGAAAGCTTGGTGTTACAAAGTGCTGACACCAGAGCCTACATGTACATGTAAAATAAACATCTCCTTACAGGACGCTTCATTACATCAATGATTATACATCTTTGTTAAACGCCATGTTGTTAAAATCTGTTTAATATTGGGTTTCGATTATGTAAAGAATGATCTGTAAATATAGAATCAATAACACTTTGGAAAGGGAACATTAATATAAAACTATGACTTGAATTATGGCCAAAACGACTGCAAGCGCTGTTATAGAAAATTAACCAACACGTTCTGACCAATCAGAAGGAGACAACTGAGGCAACTGAACAGAGAGGGTTACAGGTCTTGCTCAAAGGCCCAACGGTGACAGTGTGTTGGTGCTGGGATTTCAACACTAACTAATTATCAGTACAGTGTATGCACTCTGCGTGGAATCGGCGTTTGTGGCAACACTGAAACCTGTCAGGATATATGAGCTCAGCTGTAGTGCAGTGAAACAGCGGGACGTCAAGTTCACAACTAGCCTACAGCTGCCCCTGGCGGTCATATATAGAAACAGTCAACGTTTATGCCAATTACATTCATTTATATATATATATATATATATATATATATATATATATATATATATATATATATATATATATATATATATATATATATAGGATTTAATTAGATTTTAAACTAATAATGCTTCACTGAAATAAATTATTAATAACCCAGTTCAGCTTTAATAACTTTGTTTAGTCTGGAATATCTTTAACAAAACCGTTTGTATTACTTTCATTTAAAATGTTAAATCGTAATTTCTAATTTATTTTGAACACATCAATTTTAGCGTTTATTTTTTTAAAAATTCATACTGAAGGCTTTATTAATAATCCATGGCAAACCATAAGCGCAGTGATTCTCAGCCCTCATCCTGCAGCATAACCACAACAAACTAAAGTAGCTTTAATGTGGTTATATAGGACTGAGAGGTATATAGACAGATTGTCTAATTGTTAAATAATAAATAAATAAATAAATAAATAATCCACAAGTCTTCTTGTGTCTTGTGTGAGGAATATATATATATATATATATATATATATATATATATATATATATATATATATATATATATATATATATATATAAAATATTTATACCGTACATTAAGAATGAGTTCCTTTGAAACATTGTACCACAGCGATATCTAGTGGCCAAATGCTTACTAATAAAGCCCCAGTTTGGCAAGACCTGATTAAAACACACCTTATATTTGTAAATAAGAATATAGTAAATCGTTATACACTTAATTATAACACTAACATGTTTGGAAAGGAGCTACAGACAGTGAGGTGCAGGGTGAATACTGATGACAGCTTAATAGCAAAAACAATGTTTAGGTAATAACTGTGTGTAAGAAGTCTACAGTATTCTGGGCAATCAGTATTATATATGTAATGTCATATGAAGCCCAAAGACAATTGATGGGAAGCCCCAGGATGGAGAGAAAGCCCCTGGATTCCTGAAGATTGGGCAGAAGTAGGCTGCACTTACACAGTAAAAGTCCAGCCATTTTGTTGCAATGTCATTATATGGGAATAAATACATTTTGACCTGGAAAAACCATTCAACCCGGCCTTGGAGTGAGTTTTGTCACATTCACATTCTAAAGTCATAACATGAGAATTCCTGATATTACAATTCTATGACTATGTTCATATAAATATGGGAATACAGCAGAAAGATTGTAATTTATTTAATAAACAAGCCTGATGTTAAAAGAAACATTGATGAACATTTAATTGTTTTTTTCTCTTTTTTCCCCCCCTTCAAAATCCTTTCTCTCTTATCTTCTTCTCTGTTCAAACTCACTCACTCACTCAACCAAGGTCTTCTGCCCAATCAAAGGCTTCATCTGCAAGGTTGCAGCTGCACTCATTGTTTTTGTGCTCGTTTATACTTGTTTACTGGAGAGAAAAAATATTTCACACTTTCTGTTGACATACACGACGACTTTCAGACGTATTTACGTCGGGACACGAACCTTTCTTGGTATGGGATGGAAAAAGGAACTCATGGTTTTACCCATCCCAAAACAAGTGTGCCATTTGTGAACGAGCAGACTCTTTAGATGACTCACACAAAAGGTAGAATCATATGTTAGTGCACATACATTTATTCATTAAAATAGATTTCATAACAGCACACATTGCAAATCTAATCTCGTTGCTTTCTTAATAAGAAGGCAGAGCAAATAATAATAATAATAATAATAATAATAATAATAATAATAATAATAATAATAATAATCCTGGAATGGATCAAAGACTTGGCATTGAAAATGGCATTGAGTCGTTTGGAAGTTCAAAGAGCCGACTCTTCTTGGCGAGCTGAACCGATTCATGCTCCTATATCTACATAAGGCATGCTGCGTCAGCCAGTTTAGTCACATGACCATTTTCAAGCTACCACATGATGCCTGAAATATAGGCACAACATTGTCAGGCTCTTTTTTTTTCAGTCTGATGTTTTAGTGAGCCTATATTATATACGCGTTAGTGAAGCTATTTTATGTGCATGAAGCCCAGGTTGCTTTGATAGCGGCCTTCAGCTCGTCTGTATTGTTGGGTCTGGTGTCTCTCATGGATTCTCTATGGGGTTCAGGTCAGGCGAGTTGGCTGGCCAATCAAGCACAGTAATACCACGGTCAGCAAACCAGTTACTAGTACTTTTGGCACTGTGGGCAGGTGCCAGGTCCTGCTGGAAAAGGAAATCATCATCTCCATAAAGCTTGTCAGCAGATGGAATCATGAAATGCTCTAAAATCTCCTGGTAGATGCTGCATTGACTCTTGACTTGAGAAAACACAGTGGACCAACACCAGCAGATGACATGGCCCCCCAAATCGTCATTGACTGTGGAAACTTCTCACGGGACTTCAAGCAACTTGGATTCTGTGTCTCTCCACTCTTCCTCCAGACTCTGGGACCTTGATTTCCAAATGAAATGCAAAATAAACTTACATCTTCCCCATGATTGTGGTTGAGTGTACTGAACCAGACTGAGAGATTAAAGGCTCAGGAAACCTTTGCAGATGTTTTGAGTTAATTAGCTGATTAGATCTCTTCTCAGTCGACATTTCTGTAATAAAATTAATTATTCTAACATTTTGGGATAATGGATTTTTGATTTCCATGAGCTGTAAGCCGTAATTATCGAGAATAAAACAAAAAAAAAAGGCTTGAAATATTTCACTTTATGTGTAAGGAATCTACAATATATGAAAGTTCCACTTTGTGAATTAAATTATGGGAAAAAAATGAACTGTTCCCCGATATTCATGAGATGCACCTGTATTTCTCTGAACAACAGGGAGTGCAGATCAGTATATTTTCTTTATAACTGGTGTGATTGTGTGTTCTGCAAAACTGACATTCAGCAGTGAAAGTTATACCACAATGTTGTTAAATTCTTGAAGCTGATTGATCAGAAGGTGTTGATTAGTTTCCTGTAACAGCGTGCCTCCGACAGTAATTCCAGCTGTAATTCAAATGATGGATTTATATGAATCCTTTCTCACAGTACACTGGAGTTTGACATATCAGACATTTTCAATCAGTAATTAATTATTTTATCGCTGCAGTTCTGCTATAAGATTAGTCAGAACACTGTTGGGTTTCTGTGAGTAGAGTATCATGACTCTGTGTTTAGCTGCTGGTGAGCAGGGCGATGGGAAAGGGGAGGGGTGTGAGCCCACTGCTGGGCAAACAATAACACTGGTAGAGAAATAAAATGGACAGCATAACCAAAGCCTTTTTTTTTTTATAGTAAAACACTGCATACAACTGCCACAATAAAATGATAACATTTAAATCTAGTAGGCTAGGTTAAAAAATAATTAATTATTATTTAAAAAACCTACAAATTCTTGAAGCCCAGAGTGTCTACTTTCATATAACCACTACTGTGGAGTTTGACATCACAAATACATTCAATGTTGATGACATCTCAAGGATGTACCATAACATGAAATGTAACTATAAACAGTTAATCATTGTAATTGTTGTAATCGTTGGGAAAATGCTGTGGTATAAGAGGAATAAAACACTTCAGGATGTTTTAAAGAAACTGCAGGGTGCTAACAGGAATGTCTGCTTTGAGTTCACACTACCAAATTGTTGAATATTTTCTTATAACAGCATATCTGTACATGTTTTATACCTTAAAGAACTATTCAGGGAAATTGCATATTTTACAACTTTAAAAATAGAAAATTTATACATCAGATAGTTCCGGTGTCCTGACATTTCATCCTACTCGTAATATTGTCCTACAAGGGGTTATTGTGTATGCGCCAGGGATGTCACAATACCAAAAATCTAGTAGTCGGTACCGATACCAACAAAAGTACACAATACTCGATATCAAAGTCGAGATCACGGTGTGGTATAAATTTTTTATTTTAAATATAATTTTAAAAAATAATAAATTTTAAACTCCTGGAGGACATCCTCCTCTGGCTAAAACTGGCAAATGGGGGGGGGGGGGGGGGGGTATTTTAGTTATCAAACACTGTCTGACAATGAGTAAAAAAACAGTGCTAAGTGCTAATAACAAGTGCAACAAGGTGCACTCCTAAACGAAGGAATGGGTGCGCGCACACACACACACACACACACACACACACACACACACACACACACACACACACACACCCCTTATGATCTCAATGCAAGCATTAGTTTAAATTCACTGATATGTGGCAGGCCAAAAAGATTTATTAAAAACATTAACTTTTGAATAATTATTAATAACATTAGGCTACATTTTGCTGACAGGACACGGGCTGAATGGTGATGCATGGAGGCCCATTAGGAGGTAGTTTATAACATTGCAATGCGTTAGCGTCGTTAACAAATAACTGGATATCGCAAACATTACATGGTACATAACATTAGCTGGTTTTATGGCGACAATGCCTGCTGCCTCAAACAAACACGATTTAGGACTGTCTTTCAGGTGTTTTGCCAAATTCCAGGTGTTTTCTTGCTTTGTTTGAAATGAACGATAGCATCGATTGTACACCGGCTTCAGAGCATCCGCCTCGAATGCAAAGTATTTCCATATTTGACTCTTACCACCTTTCCTCTCAACAAGTCGGAGCAGAGCTAAACTTGTCGCCATCTTCTGTAGTTTTTCCTGTGTGCTTGTAGGCGTTCTTCTTCTTTTTTACCACTTGTGGACCAACTAAAACACTTACGCATATTTGCTGCCCCCATCAGTTCCGGAAGAACTGCAACTCCGGTACCTTTATTACCAACGGTACCCAGGCTACTGCAGAAAAACAAGTACCGTCACGTAGGGCTGCACAATTAATTGAATATTGCGATTATGATTTTGACTGCCTAAGATTAAATGAACATGATTGACTGCGATATTGAAGTTTTAAGTTCGTCCTCCACTAATAGAAAACTCTGCTGCAGATCAAATCAAGCGCTTCCTACACTTACAGCCAATCACCATAGAGTGGCGCAGGTATGACGTCATTTTGTAGTGCCAAAACCCCGAAACGGAGTTAACATTTTAACCCTTGAGCTGCCAGCTTTGCTTCGAACTCCAGCACTTTGTGCGAGGGGGAAATTATGACATTAACATGATGCTAAATGGCATTACAGAGGTTGTCAGGGACAATAAACATCATCACGCTGAACGGGAAAAACTTTGCAGATAAACTCAGGGCTCTACAGTGCGGCCATTTCACTCGCATTTTTGACCGAAAAGTATTTTGTGCGACTGTGAGTAAATATTTATTTGCACCGGTGCGAGTGACCTGTTCGGAGTTGTATAATACAATCAGAATAAAAACTACAAGAAGTCCAAAATATATCTACACTGAGCAACAGTCACTTTCACACTGCTTTTCATCACCTCAGTCAACCGAACAAGTGTGTAAATACTGCAAAGAACCATTATGATGTCAAGTAACTCTGTACATCATCTGCTTCAACTTCCCGATCTCACAAACCGCCATCTTTTATTGATCCTGCAAAATGACCTGAACTTGCACCTGCTCGTGTAGACAAAGCGGCTTCGCGTGGAGTAAATTAATAATAATGCTAACGCTACACGGTGGGTTTAATTCAAACTTCTTTATTTAAAAAATCCTCACCAATCATAAGCAAGAGTAGCAACTGTTCAGTCGGTAAACATACAGTATGCTGAAGCTCTCCTTCACTAATTCTAATTCACTTCATTTAAACTCATGGTTGCCAGATATCACTAGAAAAGTCAACTCCAGTTTCCAATTTTTGTTTTTATCACCCCAAAACACAATATTATCAGCAGACATGGCAACACTGTACTGGGGGAACCAATCTAAAACTGATAAACAAACAAAAATAAAACTACTAAAATGTAAAGACAGAAAATGTGCTTCGTTATAAAGAAATCATTTAATATAAAAAAATAGATAATAACTTCATAAAATATAAATAAAATGAGAAATGAAATAATGTTTAATCACTATGGGTTGCATTTAATATCAATTTGACATTAAGCTTAGTTCGCTATTTTCTTAGAAAGCTATTAGCCTTTTTCCTAATATGGAGCATTTTTGGGTTAGTCTACTTTTAATTAGGATTCTTTATTGTTTTTAAAATATTTTAAAATAAATATTTTATGCTCGTTTATTTATCAATTAACCAACCATATTTCTCGTTGCTATTATTTTAACTCAATTAACAGTGACCATGAGCAGAGAGCGTACATTTAACTGTTTTTGACAGACCTCCTGATTAAAGTTTAAACAAAAAAGATTGGTATCTGGATCGGTATCGGCTGTAAAAATCCTGATCGGTGCGTCTCTAATGAACACCATTAAACTTCCCATCTGACGGGTAAATGAACTCACCCAATCACATCCTATATGAGATTATTCAGATATATACACAATATACACAGAGCGGTTCGAGAACTGACTCCAGCCCAGAACCATGACAGCAGAAAATGTCTAATAATGTAGCTTTAAATATATTTAAGAAGAGCAAACTTCAAACACTGAACATTGATGTTTATTGCATTTGTTTACAAGGTGGAACAGGTTAACGGTTGTTTTTTGCATACAGTCTGTAAATTAACTGAAAATATTCAATTTAGTTTATCGGAAGGTAAATTAATGTGTCATGGCTCACACTATGTTCCTAAATTCTGTCATAATTGACCAGCTCAAGTTTTCTCATGCCTACTTGTGTGTTATATTGTGGCAGGAGAAAACCTAATAAATGTGAAAGTGCAATAAAAATATGTTGTCACTAAAATCAATTAATAATCATGATAAATAATTGAGGTCTCAATATTGATCAAAATAATTGGGATTATCATTTTGACCATAATCGTGCAGTCCTACCGTCACGTTTTATGAATGTTGGTACCGAAGTATCGGTTTTCGTGACATCCCTAGTATTAGTAGTAGTAGTAGTGGTATGTTTTTTTGTGGGTAAAATGATTAGATGTGGATTCATGTTAGTGTTAAATATAAAGTTTTAGTCCTGATGTCACGGTTTGGATGGTTGAGCCAGAAGCAGATGCAGACGCAGATGCAGATGTAGATAAAGACATTTATTAAACCAAACGTACTATGAAACAAAGACACTATGAAAACTTGACAAAACACACTGTGGCAAGAAACAAACATCGAGACATGAACAACAGGAGTCTAAGACAACGAAAGACAAGCTAATAGTGCAGACAAGGACTATTTATACCCATGAGTGCTCATTAACCAAAACATGAATCAGGTGCAGGTGGTCATGTGACAACTAGTGCAGTGCAGTGGCTGATGGGAAGTGGAGTCCAGAGTTTCTTGATACGTGACAGAACCCTCCCCCAAGGGCGCTACTCCCGGAGTGCCCAAAATTATACGTCCTCCATCGGGTGGTCCTGGCCCCCTGGAAAACATGTCCCCAGCAAAACCAGGAGGCCGGGTGGCTTCCACAACGGCACAGAGAGGCTGAGATACTTCCTCAGCTGAACATGAAAGCGGGGCAACGTCCTCGGCAGAGCATGAAAACGGGGCAACGTCCTCGGCAGAGCATGAACGCAGGGCGACGTCCTCCACGGGACAGGAGAGGGGAGCGATGTTCTCCATGAGACTCAAGGGGGGAGCGAGGTTCTCCGCGAGGCCAGGAAGAGGAGCGAGGTTCTCCGCGAGGCCAGGAAGAGGAGCGAGGTTCTCCGCGAGGCCAGGAAGAGGAGCGAGGTTCTCCGCGAGGCCAGGAAGAGGAGCGAGGTTCTCCGCGAGGCCAGGAAGAGGAGCGAGGTTCTCCGCGAGGCCAGGAAGAGGAGCGAGGTTCTCCGCGAGGCCAGGAAGAGGAGCGAGGTTCTCCGCGAGGCCCAAGGGAGGAACGATGCTCTCCGCGGAGCATGAGGGGGGAACGATGTCCTCCGTGGAGCAGAAAGGGGGAGCGACATACTGAGAGAAGCGAAGAAAAGGAGCGACGTCTTTAGCGGAACATGGAGGCAGAGTGACATCCTCAGTGAAGCAGGATGGCAGAGAGACGACCTCAGCCGAGCAGGAAGGCCGAGCGACGACCTCAGCCGAGCAGGAAGGCAGAGCGACGACCTCAGCCGAGCAGGAAGGCAGAGCGACGTCCTCGGCGGCGCGGGGAAACAGAGCGCTGTACTCGGCGGAGCAGGAAGGCAGATCGACGTCCTCGTCGGCGCCTGAAAGCGGAGCAACGTCCCCAGCTGAACAGGGAGGCTTAGCGGCGTCCACCGCTGAACAGGGAGGCTGAGCGGTGTCCTCAGCTGAACAGGGAGGCTGAGCGGCGTCCACAGCTGAACAGGGAGGCTGAGCGGCGTTCTCAGCTGAACAGGGAGGCTGAGCGGCGTCCACAGCTGAACAGGGAGGCTGAGCGGCGTCCACAGCTGAACAGGGAGGCTGAGCGGCGTCCACAGCTGAACAGGGAGGCCGAGCGGCGTCCTCAGTTGAACAGGGAGGCCGAGCGACGTCCTCGGCGGGGCATGAAAGCGGAGCGACGTCCTCGGCGGGGCATGAAAGCGGAGCGACGTCCTCGGCGGGGCATGAAAGCGGAGCGACGTCCTCGGCGGGGCATGAAAGCGGAGCGACGTCCTCGGCGGGGCATCAAAGCGGAGCGACGTCCTCGGCGGGGCATGGAAGCGGAGCGACGTCCTCGGCGGGGCATGGAAGTGGAGCGACGTCCTCGGCGGGGCATGGAAGCGGAGCGACGTCCTCGGCGGAGCATGATGGCTGAGCGAGATCCATAATAGGGGAGGGAGGGTGGGAGTTGGTCTCAGCCCCGACCAAAAATTCCCCCTCCCGTCGGCGTGTCCTGGCGTATTCCATTACGAATGCCGGGTGTGGCCTGGTGCATGGTCTGTCCAGCTGCGGCAGGCCTAGCATGCGGTTATTCTGCGCGAGCAGTTCATCTGTCCTTCTTCCCCGCTCCAGCAGTCCTAAATACCACTCCGCATATGCATCAAACCAGGCATCCATCGTGGGGATCTGCTGCTTCTGATAGTTGGTCTTTCATTCTGTCACGGTTTGGATGGTTGAGCCAGAAGCAGATGCAGACGCAGATGCAGATGTAGATGTAGATAAAGACATTTATTAAACCAAACGTACTATGAAACAAAGACACTATGAAAACTTGACAAAACACACTGTGGCAAGAAACAAACATCGAGACATGAACAACGGGAGTCTAAGACAACGAAAGACAAGCTAATAGTGCAGACAAGGACTATTTGTACCCATGAGTGCTCATTAACCAAAACATGAATCAGGTGCAGGTGATCATGTGACAACTAGTGCAGTGCAGTGGCTGATGGGAAGTGGAGTCCAGAGTTTCTTGATACGTGACACCTGATTGAGGACTTGTTCAGCTGAGTGGTGCAGCTCTTGTACACTGTACCCAGACTAGCTAACATGCTTTCATGATTGTTTTATATTCTTTGTCACACTGTTCTTCTGTTGTTGGATAAAAGCATCTGCTAAATGAATAAATGTAAATGTCTGTGCACCAACTCAAACAAATTCTATGCTTTCATTCATAGCAACTTTATCTTCCACTTATCTAACTTCAACAGATTAGTCAACTACCAAAATAATCATTAGTGCAGCCCTAAAGTTGAATCATTATTCATAATGGAGATAGAATTTAGTTTGTCAGAAAGACTTTTGTTTAACTTAATTGTTTTTTTTTTGTGTTGTCATTTGAGGTGTTTTGGATACTGCCAAGGCCTCATTTTGTGCTGTTTGCCCGAGGAGGATGGAGCGTCATGGATGAAGAAGTGCATCTCCTTTGGGGCAGATGGTGCCTCTGTGAACATGGGCCACCATGGGGGAGTGATTGCCCAGCTGTAAAGAGAGGCAGGGAGGCATATAATCCCAAGCCACTGTATGCCACATAGGTTTGTAATTAATGACAAAGGATTCTCTATCATTTTTTTGTATTTATTAGCAGAGAATATTAAACAATACAGTGTGTGTGTGTGTATGTGTGTGTGTGTTTGTATGTGTGCGTGCCCAGTGCTGGAATGGAAAATATTTATCACCAAATTATTTACTAGAGAAAGATAGTGAATTGTTTGAAAGATTTGTTCTGCCTTTCACAGGCTACAGCTGGCAATACTGACCATGCAAAAGAAAGAGCCAAACATGTCTGTTGTATACGATCTTCTGCATCTTATATGGAATACTTATCACTTCAGTGGAAAACCCAAACGAGAGCTCTATGGTCTCAGATAAGAGCTAAATGTGGATATTTGCACACCATCTAACATCAAGGGAACTCACTGGATCCCCGGTGTCCACAGAGCCCTCAAAGTGTTCCTGCGGCATGGACAAGACAAGAACCTGACCAAGGCCAGTACTCAGTTGTTCTGCAGCACATGGAGATATTCATCCATCCATCCATCCATCCATCCATCTTCCATACCACTTATCCTTTTCAGGATGATGGGGAACCTGGAGCCCATTCCAGGGAGCATTGGGCACAAGGCGGGGTACACCCTGGACAGGGTACCAATCCATTGCAGGGCACAATCACATACAGTGGCAAGAAAAAGTATGTGAACCTTTTGAAATTTCATGGTTTTCTGAATAAATTTGTCATAAAAGGTGATCTGATCTTCATCTAAGTCAAGGGTATTGACAAATATAATGTGTCTAAAATAATAACACAAAAAAATTCTGATCTTTCATGTCTTTATTGAACACACTCATTCAACATTCAAAATGGCAGTGGAAAAAGTAAGTGAACCCTTAGATTTAATAACTGGTTGACCCCACCTTGGCAGCAATAACCTCAACCTCAACGCTTCCTGTAGCTGTGGATCAGACCTGCACATCGTTCAGGAGGAATTTTAGTCCATTCTTCCTGACAGAACTGCTTTAGCTCTGTCATATTCTTTGGACGTCTCATGTGTATGGCTCTCTTCAAGTCATTCCATAGCATCTCTATTGGGTTGAGGTCTGGGCTCTGACTTGGCCACTCCAAAAGGTGGATTTTGTTTATCTGAAGCCATTCTGTTGTGGACTTGCTTTTTGTTTTGGGTCGTTGTCCTGTTGCATCACCCAACTTCTACACAGTTTCAGCTGATGTACAGACATTCTCACATTATCCTGAAGAATTGTCTGATATACTTAGGAATTCATCTTCCCTGCAAGCTGGCCAGGCCCTGATGCAGCAATGCAGGCCCAATCATGATGTTTCCTCCACCATACTTTACAGTTGGGATAATGTTTTCATGATGATATGCCGTGCCCTTTCTACGCCAGATGTAGTGCTGTGTGGTTTTTCCAAATAGTTCAATCTTAGTTTCATCAGTCCACAAAACATTTTGCCAATACCGCTGTGGCGAGTCAATGTGCTCTTTTGCAAACTTCAGGCGTGCAGCAATGTTCTTTTTAGTAAGCAGTGGCTTCCTTTGTGGTGTCCTGCCATAGATACCCTGTTTGTTCAAAGGAGCCTCTAGTAAGAATTTGACACTGCACTGCCATATGAGACAATGTTATGTAAACTCACTTGCTCTGTTCAATGCTGCAGATCAGGGTGTAACATGGCTGCAATGCAGGATGAGTGGGAGGGGCTAAAAATCCTGGTCAGCCACAATTTCAAGGACACAATTTCCTACAATGGCTTCTGGGAGACCATGTTGACAAAGGACCCTTTACAGGCTCTATTACAAGGTAGGCCAGCAGTAGTACTGAGTGGTTGTGTATGGTATCCTTCTATGGTTGGTTTTGATAAGTTAATGGTAAGAATTTAAATGAAATTGAAAAGTATCATATTTTCTCTAGAACATGTTGGAGTTGGTACAGATAATGCTGGTGTTGCCCATTTGAGCCACTCAGTGTGAGTGAGGCTTCTGTACGCAGAACCACATTAAGAATTCATCAAGAAGCTGCCTTGGGGTCTCCACCACCAAATACCTGATGAGGATCAGCCTGAAGGGGCCTTCTGTCGAGGAGTTTGATCCCACTCCTGCCGTGGAAAAGTAAGTGAACCCTTAGATTTAATAACTGGTTGACCCCACCTTGCAGCAATAACCTCAACCTCAACGCTTCCTGTAGCTGTGGATCAGACCTGCACATCGTTCAGGAGGAATTTTAGACCATTCTTCCTGACAGAACTGCTTTAGCTCTGTCATATTCTTTGGACGTCTCATGTGTATGGCTCTCTTCAAGTCATTCCATTTACTATACCTCTTCCAGCACTTTTACTATACCCTCATCTGTGACATCTTTTAAAGTGGAGCTGAAGAGGGCTGGTCTACAATGTGGTTTACCAGGTCTTTTGAAAGAAAAGGGGGCCCTGGCCCTCCATGCACTGTTGACACAGCAATCATTTTTCCTGCCAAGAAATCCTCATCCTCCCTAACAGCTGTCATAGAAAGCAAAGCCAAATCACACACTAACATGAACATGTTCATTACATAGATATTTTTGATTAACTGGTTCTGCTTTAAATAAATAACCAACATTTCAAATTAAATACATTCCAACTGAATCGTATACCAGGAAGCGACTATTGGGAGGTCCATCAAAAATGGCATTTTTTTCAGTAAATATTTCCAATGAGATTATTCACATGAAATTTTCACGAGACATCAGTACTAACTCAAGAAATCCACACATATAAAGAATTCACAACATTAAAGTCCATAAATAAAGTTATGTGTAATAAAGTGGAAAGACACAGGGAAAAAAGTACTGAACACGCTAAGAAAAAGCAGTTCTCCAAGACAAGGTAAGGCAAGGAATCAGCTGAAATCGGTAAGTAGTTGCAAAGTAATTATACTTCCTATCTGTGCAAATTAATATCAGCTGGGCTAGTAAATTGATGGTCTATAAAAATGCTTTTCATTACCAAGGTGTCACACAAGAAACATCTCATGATGGGTAACAGTAAAGAGCTCTCCCAAGACCTTCACAACCTTATTGTTGCAAAACATATTGATGGAATCTGATACAGACGTATTTCAAAACTTCTGAATCATCCAGGAAGCACCACTGGAGCCATTATCCGCAAGTGGAAGCAACATCACTCCGTCATCAACCGGCCATGCACAGGAGCTCCTCACAAGATTTCTGACCAGGGAGTCAGAAGAGTAGTCAGAAGAGTAGCCCATGCAGCTGGGGCAAGCACCGCTTCGCACGGAGGAGAGGGAGAAGCGTCGCCGAGAGTTCCGCTGCTTTTACTGTGGAGAGGGCAGCCACCTCGTCTGCCAATGCCCTCTCAAAAGGCCACGGCCCTCTGGGGAGAGTGGGGACAGCCGACCCCGGCACCAAATGGTGAGTTCCAACCACGCTCGTACAACTCATGTATTCATGCTACCTGTAATGATTGAACACTCAGGGGTGTCTACTATGTTCACAGCGCTGATTGACTCAGGAGCTGCCGGCAATTTCATTGACCAGAGAACAGTGCAAGCCCTAAACCTTCCCGTTCATCCCCTACTCCAGCCACGTCGTATCCAGTCCATCAATGGGTCCCCCATAGGAGGTGGGATCATCTCCCACTGTACAGCACCCCTTGTACTCCAGGTCAGTGCCCTCCATAGTGAAACCATATTCCTGTACGTCATTAACAAGTATGTCTCTGCCCGGCACCCCGTAATTTTAGGCTTCCCTTGGTTGGACAACCCCCACAACTCCCAGGTTTCTTGGGCAGTCAAACAGATTACCCAGTGGTCACCATACTGCCTCAGTAACTGCCTGCAATTCCCCGTTGTCCCGGTGGCAGCCACGACAGTGGAGAGCCCCACTACACCCGTCCCAGTCACAGCTCCTCCCGAATATCATCAGGGCGAGCAGATTACCACCACACCGCACCTACGATTGTGCAATTGAGCTCCTTCCAGGAGCCAGCCCACCGCGAGGTCGAGTGTACCCTCTCTCACAAGCCGAACATAGGCCATTGAGGAGTATATTCAGGAGGTGCTCCAACAGGGATATATTAGACCTTCCACATCTCCCGCCTCAGCCGTTTTTTTTTGTGGAGAAGAAGGGAGGTGGCCTCAGACCTTGCATAGACTACCGGGGCCTAAATCAAGTTCCTGTTAAGTACCATTAACCCATGCAACTAGTGCCTGCAGCCCTCGAACAGCTAAGGTCTGCGACCATATTCATCAAGCTAGACATACGTAGTGCATATAACCTGTTCCGCATACAGGAGGGGGACGAGTGGAAAACGGCATTCAGTACCACCTCGGGTTACTACAAGTACCATGGAAGTGCCACGGTGCCACATGACTCACCACCGGAGCCGTTAGACATAGATGGCCAACCAGCCTACCGCGTCAAGACCATCCTTAACTCCAGGTGCAGGAGAGGTTAACTGGAGTACCTGTTCGACTGGGAGGACTATGATCCAGAGGAGCAGTGCTGGGTCCCATCTCAGGACATCCTGGACCCAAACCTATGTAAGGACTTTCATACCGCTCACCCAACATAACCAGGACCCCGGAGGAGGGGTAGGCCTAGAAAGAACTCGGCTCCTGGAGTGAGCCCTTTGGGGGGGCTCTGTCACATCGCAGTGAACCAGCGACTACAATTCCCAGAATGCAATGTAAAGTACAAACATGGCCAACGAGGACTGCACTTCCCCTGCATGCACATGCTCTCATTCCCCTGAGTTCTGATCATGGACACCTGCACCCAATCACACGCACATACACACACACACACACGGTATTTAGGTAACGATTATAGCAGCATTAGCTCGTGAAGTAAATGCTCAGCAGCCTCGTCTCTGTCGTTGACCAAGCCTTAATTTTCGTGTTAGTTAGCCTGGTTTTGGATATTGTGCTTTGTTCACTGAGTACGATTCTCTGCCCAAGCCTAGTATTGCCATTTCATCTGATTGTCCGACCACAGCCTGTCTTGTGACCACGCTTCCTGCCTGATCCTCGCAATTCGGAGCCATTCTTACCTGCGCTTGCTTCCGTCTCAGGTACTGTAATGTAACTTTATGGGGAAAGTTCCCAGTATTAAGGGTCGGGTTACGCTACACATTCAGATCATTATAATCACTGGCGTGAAGTTCACGTGTAGGATTTTAATAGAGTAGAAGTGGGAATTTTGAAGATCTTCTAGACCACATTGCTTACTTGCTTACTTGTAGATTGTTTTTCTGTTGCATGTATTGAGGAGGTGTAACTGCAAAAGCACACAAAGAAAGACTGTGTGTGTGAGTGTGTGTGTGTGGTTGGGGGTTCACACTCAGCAACCGCCGAAAAATCAAACACACTTCACTGCATTATATTTCCAGTATGTTGAAGCACTTAACTTTAAAGATTAGTTTAAATGCTGAGACATTTCCATTTATTCATTTTGCAGACGCTTTTATCCCAAGCAACTTACAAATACAAGAAATTATCACACCTTAATAAATCCCAGCGTTACCCGAGTGAAGAACAGAGGAAACAGGAAACACTCATAACATATTTCTAAAGATATTTGTATTATGTGTAGTGTTATACGTGTGTACATACTGTATGGATGTTTCATACTCACAGACAATGTCACTGTGAAATCACTTCACTGTGATTATAACAATACTGAGAGACTCATCAGTCTGTTAGTGTACTACATAGTGCATTAGTTGAAACTAAAGTTTTTGGAATTAAAGTCCTGATGAGGATTGTATTGCTCTGGGTTTTATGCTCACACGTGGTTTCAATAGAAAAGAACCAGAGCTTCCTGGAGCGTCTTTATGCGAAGAAACAGGTGCAAAACCTCTTTTCCTATAGGACATGACATAACATGTCCATCCAGACAGGATCTATCTAACTGGAGTTTGTAGAAGGTACAATACACCATTTTCCCCCCCTGACACGTGCATGCACAGTGTGTAAGTTAAAATTTAGGTCACAGAAAACCACAGTGAAAACTTCTGAGAATGGATGTGGGGGCTTATTAAGATAACATGTGGTAAGATGACAGACCACCATTTGTAAAGTGTAGTGTGAGTGTTTTTTTTTTTTTGTTATCAGCACTGCTTTATTTTACATCTTGTTAAATCTGAAGTAAGAATAAAGTAAAGGAGCAAATTATGGTCAGAGTGTACAAAAAAATAAACCTTCAATCTTCTACAGAACTGAAGCTCATAGGAACATTCATCTTCTCAGAAAACAGAATGCTGGAGGTCCTACAGTGGCCCAAAGTTCTCACTGCTGTGAATAATAACTGAGAACCTGAGGTTTAGGGTTAGGTGAAAACCACATAAAGAACTTTAAAAGGTTCTTCAGCTGGTCTTTCTAAATGAGATCAGCTAGAGATCAATATAAAACCTACGCCTATGCGATGTGTGAGAAAGTACACTGCCTTTTCCTCTAATAAAAGGGCAGAAGAGAAAGTGTAGGTGTTTCATTTGTAATAACTGAAACCCCTTCTTAATCACAATCTCTCTTACTAATCTTGATTTTTATTTCTCAATTCTGATTGGCTGACAGATGTTCTGAGGCGTTTCAGTAAACACACAGCAAAAGTAGTTTCAGTTCACTTATGATATCACTTATAGTCACGTTAACTGAAATAACAGAAGAGTTAGTCTGCTGCACACACACACACACACACACACACACACACACACAGCTGACAAAAAACAACAGAGAACTAAATTTTTCAGAAATAAGTAAGGAATAATTGACAAGGGGGCACTGAAATAAAAACAAAAACAAAAAACAAATTCAGTTCATGGACAGGTGTCCTGATATTTTCCTTTAGAAATTGTTGGAATCATTCAGAATTCACTGTTCCATCAATGATGGCAAGCCGTCCTGCCAAGATGCAGCAAAAGAGGCCCAAACAATGATCTTTGTTGGTCTCCGCTCCTGGGGAGTGTCACAATTTCCTCCATTTGTACACAATCTGTCTGACTGTGGATTGGTGGAGTCCAAACTCTTTAGAGATGGTTCTGTGACCTTTTCCAGCCTGATGAACATTAACAATGCTTTTTCTGTCCTAAGAAATCTCCTTTGTTCGTGCCATGATCCACTTCCAAAAACATGTGTTGTGAAGATCAGACTCTGATAGATCCCTGTTCTTTAAATTAAACACCTGACTCTAATTTCACCTTCAGGCCAAGTATAACATTTTTGTCTCATTTGTTTAATTGGTTTCTCTTTATCTACTTTAGGACTTGTGTGAAAATCTGATGATGCTTTATATATACAGTATCTCACAAAAGTGAGTACACCCCTCACATTTTTGTAAATATTTGATTATATCTTTTCATGTGACAACACTGAAGAAATGACACTTTGCTAGTGAGTATAGTAGTGAGTGTACAGCTTGTGTAACAGTGTAAATTTCCTGTCCCCTCAAAATAACTCAACACAACAAACGTGAGTACACCCCTAAGTGAAAATGTCCAAATTGGGCCCAATTAGCCATTTTCCCTCCCCGGTGTCATGTGACTTGTTAGTGTTACAAGGTCTCAGGGACTTGTATGACATGGAGTTCTCCTTCTGCTTCAGTTTCCTCTTTTCACAGGGTCACCAATCAGCTCAGGGCACTTCTCCTCCCCCTTGGCAATTCGGTCGCACTTACAAAGCAGGTCATAGTTTATTTTGTCAGTTATCACGCTGTCTTTCTTGTACTGTGGATGCTTGGCAACGAATTCCCTCATCCACTTCGCCATGGTCATCAGTTCTCCTGTGGTTAATTAGAAGCATGCATAAGACATTAATTAAAAAGGTCTATGGCAACACTTGAACATCAACAATGAATAGTACGCAATCATTATGTAATAGTAATGACGTTAGTTGGGAAATCTGAAACTAGCTACTAGCAAAACTAGCTAAATCTAGTTTTGCTACTCAATTAAGACTGCTCGACTTCAGTAAGACGAGGTTGCTTTAAGGACTGCAATATAACTTCGGGTAGCTTTTAATCACGCTGGCCTTTAGAAAACGGACATTCTGACACTGAAGATGATGTCAATACACCAATGAGCCCGGTAACAAATCACAAACTCTGAGGTGAACTAAATTATACGCTGTATCTTTCAACACACACACACACACACACACACACACACACACAGCAGAAAATGTAACGTCCCTTTGTCATGAGACTGTATTTTAAAGATAATTTAGTAAAATCCAAATAAGCTTTACAGGTCTTTATCGGAAAGGGTTTAAACAATGTTTTCCATGCTTGTTCAATGAACCATAAACAATTATTGCACATGCTCCCTTGGAACAGTCCTTAAGACACAAAGAGTTTACAGGCGATAGGCAATTAAGCTCACAGTTACAATAATTTAGGACACTAAAGTGACCTTTCTACTGACTCTCAAAAACACTAGTAAAAGATGTCTAGGGTTCCTGCTCACCTGCGTGAACATGCCATAGACCTACTGCAGGGAGGCATGAGGACTGCAGACGTGGCCAGAGCAATAAACTGCAATGTCTGTAATGTAAGATGCCTAAGACAATGCTACAGGGAGACAGGAAGGACAGCTGATCGTCCTTGCAGTCGAAAATTACATTTAACCATGTGTCCCCCCAGACGTGATCCAGAACTTGCAGATGCCTTGGTGGAAGAGTGGAGTAACATCTCACAGCAAGAACTGACTAATCTGGTGCAGTCCACGAGGATGAGATGCACTGTAGTACTTAAAGCAGCTGGAGGACTACTGTAACTCTATCCATTTTGGATTGCCTAAAACTGCTCTAGATCGCTTGCAAATGGTACAAAATACGGCGGCTAGATTAAGACGCAAGCCTATTACTCCTGTCCTCACTTCTTTACACTGTTTGCCAGTCAATTTCCGCATTGTTTTTAAAATTCTGCTATTTGTTTTAAAAGCTTTACATGGACTTGCTCCTCAGTACATATGCGATCTCTTTACCCCGTATACTGCCGCAAGATCTCATCGATCATCCAGTCAGCTACTCCTTTCAGTCCCTCGTTCACGTTTTAAAACCAAAGGTGGCCTGCTTTACCAAAGCAGAAACCAAAAAGCAGAAACCACGTTTTAAAACCAAAGGTAGCTGCCCCCAGGCACTGGAATAGTCTCCCTTTTCATATTACACCTTACCCCTCTATTACCATGTCCAAATCTTCTCTGAAGACCCACTTTCGTTCGTTATCTTTTAATTCGGTCTGAGGGTTTCATTTGTCCATTGGTATTTAATATTATTAAATGTTTGTTTTAAATCTGTTTTATACTACTTGCACAGCACTTTGGTTTCAACTTCTTGTTTTTAAATGTGCTTTATAAATAACGAAACTAAACCTGACGAGTTTTACATTGTTAGGATTGATTTTATTATATTTATACCTGATCTAATTATATTTACAATGTAAGACGTTTAATGTTTTAAGTACTTAAGTTAAAAAAAATAATAATTACACACACACACACACAGAGTATCTCACAAAAGTGAGTGCACCCCTCACATTTTTGTAAATATTTGATTATCTCTTTTCATGTGACAACACTGAAGAAATGACATTTTGCTACAATGTAAAGTAGTGAGTGTACAGCTTGTGTAACAGTGTAAATTTGCTGTCCCCTCAAAATAACTCAACACACAGCCATTAATGTCTAAATCGCTGGCAACAAAAGTGAGTACACCCCTAAGTGGAAATGTACAAATTTGGCCCAATTTTCCCTCCCCGGTGTCATGTGACTTGTTAGTGTTACAAGGTCTCAGGTGTGAATGGGGAGCAGGTGTGTTAAATTTGGTGTCATCGCTCTCACACTCCCTCATACTGATCACTGGAAGTTCAACATGGCGCCTCATGGCAAAGAACTCTCTGAGGATCTGAAAAAAAGAATTGTTGCTCTACATAAAGATGGCCTAGGCTATAAGAAGATTGCCAAGACCCTGACACTGAGCTGCAGCACGGTGGCCAAGATCATACAGCGGTTTAACAGGACAGGTTCCACTCAGAACAGGCTCGCCATGGTGGACCAAAGAAGCTGAGTGCACGTGCTCAGCGTCATATCCAGAGGTTGTGTTTGGGAAATAGACGTATGAGTGCTGCCAGCAGTGCTGCAGAGGCTGAAGGGGTGGGGGGTCAGCCTGTCAGTGCTCAGACCATACGCCGCACACTACATCAAATTGGTCTGCATGGCTGTCGTCCCAGAAGGAAGATTCTTCTAAAGATGATGCACAAGACAGCCCACAAACAGTTTGCTGAAGACAAGCAGACTAAGGACATGGATTACTGGAACCATGTCCTGTGGTCTGATGAGACCAAGATAAACTTATTTGGTTCAGATGGTGTCAAGCGTGTATGGCAGCAACCAGGTGAGGAGTACAAAGACAAGTGTGTCTTGCCTACAGTCAAGCATGGTGGTGGGAGTGTCATGGTCTTGGGCTGCATGAGTGCTGCCGGCACTGGGGAGCTACAGTTCATCGAGGGAACCATGAATGCCAACATGTACTGTGACATACTGAAGCAGAGCATGATCCCCTCCCTTCGGAGACTGGGCCGTAGGGCAGTATTCCAGCATGATAACGACCCCAAACACACCTCCAAGACGACTACTGCCTTGCTAAAGAAGCTGAGGGTGAAGGTGATGGACTGGCCAAGCATGTCTCCAGACCTAAACCCTATTGAGCATCTGTGGGGCATCCTCAAACGGAAGGTTGAGGAGCACAAGTTCTCCTACATCCACCAGCTCCGTGATGTCATTATGGAGGAGTGGAAGAGGACTCCAGTGGCAACCTGTGAAGCTCTGGTGAACTCCATGCCCAAGAGGGTTAAGGCAGTGCTGGAAAATAATGGTGGCCACACAAAATATTGACACTTTGGGCCCAATTTGGATTTTTTCACTTAGGGGTGTATTCACTTTTGTTGCCAGTGGTTTGTGAGATACTGTATATGCAGATATATGGAAAAGTCTAAAGGGTTCACAAACTTTCAAGCACCACTGTATTCTGTTCCGTCCACTAAAATACATTTATGGGTCCAGCAATTGAGAGCATCTGGTCTAGTGTATATACTCAATACTCATAATAATAATAGTGTATATAATCAAATTTCATTCCTGCCTTTGCAACCCACTCCAATCTCAGTGTGCTGGCTCTGACTGAGACCTGGATCCGTACTGAGAACACTGCCACACACTTGATATTCGTTAATAGATGTTTTTATTCCAGAGTAAGGATGGACTTTGATGGCTTCCTCCCGGCCCCAGCGGGACTTCACACAGCCGAGCCGAGTCTTGGGGTTCTTCTTCAGGAAGCCTTTGAGGATGCTGACTGCATTTTTGCTGAGACTTGATGGATACTTTAGTTTATCCTTGATGATGGAATCAAACAGCTTCCGCTGGTTTCCATCGTCAAACGGCCTGTAGTCCGTCATCATCTCGAACAGGATAACACCCAGGGCCCACCAATCCACCGATGTGCTGCATTTCGATTCCCGGATCATCTCAGGCGCCATGTACTTGGGTGTGCCACAGAATGTCATCTTGACATCTTGAAAGATCTCTTTGCCCAAGCCAAAGTCTGCAAGCTTGCATTGGCCATCTGCATCTACGAGGATTTTCTCGGTTTGAGATCCCTGTGAATGATTCCGTTGCGGTGTATGAACATGAGAGCACAGGCAATCTCGGTAGCATAGAATTGGGAGCAGGGTTCATCAAACCCACCTGAGCGTGTTATGTGGTATGAAATATCCCCTCCATTCACATATTCCATACCGCAGCACAAATAATCGTGGGTCTGGAAGCAGCCGAAAAGGTGTGTAAGGTAGGGGTGTTTGCTGGACAAAGCCAGGATGCGTCTCTCTGTAAGAGTGCAGTCCACGATATCACGTGCCAGAATCCTGTCTTTCTTCATAACCTTAAGCGCATACACCTCATCTGTGCCTCTGAGTTCAGACAGAATGACCTTGCCGAATCCACCCCTTCCGAGCACGCTGAGGAAGTTGAAGTCCTCCAGGCTCTTTCTTTGAGGGTGTAGCTCCTCGTTTGCCTGCCTCTCCTCTGAATTACAGAATTCCAGAGACTGAGGTGCTGAAGCCACGCTGATGTTTTTACAACTCTGTAAACTTTCCACACTGATGGCCTGCGCTTCCTCATCAACTACCAGCTTCACCTTGGTCTTCTTTTTCCGTCTCTACCAATGGTAGATCATTGCTCTTTTAAACGCAGATGAACACATGATGTCACAGTCACATCATTCTCTATGTTGTCATGATACCCATTTATTTTCTTTATACTTGCCATGTTCACAAAATCACACATAATGGTCAGGCATGGTATGAGGGATAGGGACAGACTATCTAAAAGAGGGTAGAACAGGAACTGTGCCAGAAGTAGGGACTGGGCTTATGCTAGACCACTGATTTTAACAGACTGGAACTGTTACCTGAAATGTGTTCACTCTACAGGTATTTAAAGCCAAAGTGGACAAAAGTCAGGCACAAACAAGTTCAGTCTTCATTTTGGAACAATAGTACAGTGTAAAATAAAGCCACTTAAATGACTCATTTTGTTCATTTTTGGTGAAGATAATATGCTATTGCATAATATGTTATTAAATAAAGTGAATAAATTTATCCATCCAAGAGAAATGAGCTGTAAATCAATGAGCATTAACATGGAATTGGTCCTCACTTTGCTCTTATAATAATCTCCACTTTTCTGGAAAGGCTTTCCACTAGATTGTTGAGCATGGCTGAGGGGATTTGCCCCGTTCTTCCTTTTCAGCCACAAGAGAATTATTGAGGTCAGGCATTGAGACAAGTGAGAAGATTTGTTGTGTAGTCGACATTCCAGTTCAGCGTGGTTGAGGTCAGGGCTCTGTGCACGCCACTCCAGTTCTTCCACATCGACCTTGGAAAGCCATGTGTTTATGGAGCTCGCTTTATGCACAAGAGCATTGTCATGCTGAACAGGTTTGGGCCTGTTAGTTCCACTTAAGGGAAACTGTAATGACACAGCATGTGGTAACAGTTTGGGGGAAGAACCATATATGAGCATAATGGTCAGGTGTCCACATACTTTTGGCCATATAGTGAAGTGTGTGTATGTATGTATGTATGTATAGATAGATAGATAGATACACACACACACACACACACACACACACACACACACACACACACCGTTTTCAGTCCTTTTGGACTCTCCCACATTTTGTAGTGTTACAATCTGAAGCTGAATAAATAAACAGATTTATTCCACAACAACAACAACAACAACAACAACAACAACAATAATAATAATAATAATAATAACAATTCTTTAGCCCATTTCATACATTTAAATGCTGCTCAAAGGTACAAAAAAAAATAAAATAAAAATCCAGATATAGAATGTCTCTGTATGCTGTAGCTTTACAGCTTCCCTTCACTGGAACTGAGAATCCCAAACACTGTTCTAGCATGAATCAAAGTGCACAAAGCGAGCTCCATGAAGACGTGGTGTGTGAAGGTTGGAAGAAGGTAGAAAAACTCGAGTGTCCTGTACAGAGCCCTGACCTCAACCCCACTGAACACCTTTGGGTAGAACTGGAACTGGAGGATCCTCACCATCACAACATCAGCACCTGATCTCAACCTCACTGACGCTCTTGTAGATGAATGAACACAAATCCCCATGGCCCCCGCCCCAAAATCTAGTGGAATGCCTTCGCAGAAGAGTGGAGCGCATTATAACACTAAAAGGAGAGTAAATCTGGAATTTAATTTTAATTTTTTTTTTTTTTTTTTACATAACAGGCAATAAAAATAAAACACACACACACACACAGTGTTACACACTTTATTGGCTGTGTTTATGCAAAGCAGAACAATAATCACACAATCACAAAACATTATTAAAATTAGATTATCATCAGTAAAAACCAGTGCAGATTTATAAAGCACATTTAAAACAACAAATGTTGAAAGCAAAGCACTGCACAAGAAATATAAAACATAAAACAGAATTAAAACAAATTAAATGAGTAAACAAAAACCAAAAAGGAAGAATGAAAAATTTACACCCTCGATTAAAACATAAAGAATACAAATAAGTCTTCAAAGAGGATTTAAACACAGAAATGGCAGAGGAAGCTCTAATGTATAGAAGAAGTCTATTCCAAAGCTTAGGAGCAGCCACTGAGAAAGCCTGGTCACCTTTAGCCTTAAAACATGAACGAGGAACTGAGAGGAATAATTGACTGGATGATCGAATTCTACAAAAGATCAAAATGACATGGCATAAAATTTTCCATCTGAAGGGAAAAAAGGCAAAATCAGACACAAGTACTCACTTCACGGAAGTACTGTACTACTACTACTACTACTACTACTACTACTACTACTACTACTACTACTAATAATAATAATAATAGAACTGGCATGAATATTAATAGTTCATATTAGTTTTATGTATAGAAGTGGATATTAATATATATAATCATTGTCTATAATATAACGTCAGTAATCAGTTATACAATAAGATAATATAAGAGTAGAGTTCATCTCTGAGATCATCTCCTAAACACTGAAATTCCACACATCAGTATTTAGACCTCAGACGTAACTACTGACTTCAACACTATTCAGAAGTTAAGCACACGGGGGCGGAGTTTATCTAGAACGGGGGCGTGTCTCGGTTCCGCTCGATTCTGATCTTGATCTTAAGCACGTTTGTTGTGTGATATCGGCTGGCGTGAGGAGCGGTGTTTAGTCCAGCGCCACCGTCTGACAGTTTGATGGAACGACAATATGTCAGGCTGAAATGTATATTCTGGCTGTAAATCCGCTCACACACACTGTGGAATGTTATTCGAAGACAACAATAAATACACTAATATCACACGATAAATTTATTACTAATTAACACAACGTTTTCTCCAGTGATATAACGGTAGTGTCCCATTCAGAAGGAAGGCAGCATAACAGCTGAATGTTGCCAGAACTACTGATTTAGCAACGTAGTAAAATAATGTCGTGATAATATCGGAAAATATTAGCAAACTAGCCAAAAGGCTGATAGCGTATAGATGTCCTTATATATTCATTATAAATGTGTGACCTTTCCAGATATCCAGAGACACCCGGCATTGTTAATATTATTATTAGTAGTACTAGTAGCAGTAGTATTTGCATTATTAGAACTGTTGTTGTTATCAAAATTTATGTCTTGTTAATTTCAGATAAAAGCTAAGAGTTGTCTAAGAGTTTTTTTTTAGATAATAAACTGAACAATGAGGTGTATAAAAGAGTGGCACTATGCTAGCTTGCTAGTTATCGCTAGCTAACATTTGCATGAACAGCCAACTGCCTCTGTTACACAAAGACACTCTTACTGAGCATCTCTGCTAACAAGTACATTTCACTAAACATTTCATTAAAAGAAATAAAGCAAGCTTATAATATAAGTAAATTCAATTTAAAAAGTACATTTAAAAAACAGCATTAGCTGATTAGTGTCCCAACGTCTCAGGTGTGTGTCTTGATGCGTCGAATATACCCTTCCTTCCTCGCCAGCATTCTGGGTGCCTCACAGTTCTCTGTGGCAGTTAAAAAGGTGAATAAATTTGCATGAAGTGTGTAAATATTAAAATCTACCTAGGCTCAGGGTTATGTTAATGATAATGTTAATGTGAAATGCGACTGTTGATTTTGGTTAAATATATCCTACCTATTTTTTTTATTTATGAAAATGTGTGTGTGTGTCTAAAGAACGCAATACATTTTAAAAAGAATGTTAGCCAGTAAGATTCAAAACAGACTTGTAAAAGTGTATACAGAAGTTCATTATGAATTTTTTGTTATTAAAATAATCTTGTGAGCTGGAGAGGAACTGCTTATCTAACATAAAGCCTGGACTTTGGGATGCTAGCTTGCTAATCCAGTAAATAAGAACGTAACACCTCTATAAATGCATACACAGGAAGTGCTAGAGAATTAGTTAATAATATACAGCCAGTGTAACACTAAAGTGAGTCAGTCAGCTGCTTCCTGCTGATCGTCCTGAACGACAGCCTAGAACCTGCCGATTTTCCTTTAACAGACAAACAGAAACAATGTACAGGTAATTCAACATTTAATCCTTAAAATGGAAATAAAATAATTAAAGCAAAATATCCTAAATAAATGCATTTGTTTTCTGCATAGGGTATTATAAAATACTTAAAATACTCCTTAAAATGGCTCCTCACGTCAGTGTGAGTCATCCACCTTCTCCTTACTACTCCTGTCTCCTCCTAACAGGGAGTGAGTGTGTGTGTGTGTGTGTGTGTGTGTGTGTGGGGGGGGGGGGTTAGTTGTGTAGCACAAACCTGTAACATTGTATCCCACATATCACGCCTATGACGATGAAAATGAAGACAGAAACACCAATTCCAGCCTTTCCGGCGGTGTTCAGGCCGGTACCTGAGAGAGAGAGAGACAGAGAGAGAGAAATATATAAATATAAATATAATATAATATAAATATAATATAATATAATATAAATATATATGTGAAAAGATATTATCAAATATTTATAAAAATGTGAGGGGTGTACTCACTTTTGTGATATACTGTGTGTGAGGGGTGTACTCACTTTTGTGATATACTGTATGTATATGTATATTATATATATATATATATATATATATATATATATATATATATATATATATATATATATATATATATATATATATATATATATATATATATATACACACACACACACAGTATATCTCAAAAGTGAGTACACCCCTCACATTTTTATAAATATTTGATAATATCTTTTCATGTGACAACACTGAAGACATGACACTTTGCTACAATGTAAAGTAGTGAGTGTACAGCTTGTGGAACAGTGTAAATTTGCTGTCCCCTTAAAATAACTCAACACACAGCCATTAATGTCTAAACCGCTGGCAACAAATATAATTTTTGTAAATATACCATATGTCTATTCCTAAAACAATCTGCTGCAAGAAATAACAAAGTTTATCTGCGTGTGATACAAACCTCCGTCACCTCCATCACGCTGATTTGTCTCATGCTTCTCTGTAAAGCATAATTGTTGGGGTTATGACATTTTATCTTCTCATGAAATAGCTCTTTCATTCTTTCTCTCTCTTATCACTCTTTCTTCCTTTCCTAAATCACTTTCAGCTTGTTGAAATCAGTATTTATTTCCTTTAGATTTAGTTTGAGTTTTGTTTTAATCTATAAATTTGATGATCTGGACAGTAATAATAAAACATGTAATAAGTGGTGATGAAATAATGTGTCTCACCTCCAATCGGAAGGTTAGCTGATCCCGGTTCACACAAATCTGCAGGAAGAAAAACAGGTGTGAGAAAACATTTTACACACGCTGGAAAAGAGAAATATTTTATTCTGATGGTACAAAGTTCATGTAAGCTGTAAGGAAGAGGATTGTACTGCAGAGATGGATCTTTAAAGCATTTAACGATTTCTAAACAAATCTACGTAGGTGAAAACTGCATGATTAAATAATAAAACGTGTGTGTGTGTAAGCGGAGTTACATTTACCACCCCAAAGTTGATTATTTTCTTTTAACATCACATCACCATGCATTATATTTCTCTTATACATCAGCAATTTACCAACATATAAAAAAAATTAGGAGCAGAAATGGCACTTACATGGAAGCATTGTTATTGTAACTTTTGACTAGTAGGTGGCGCTGTCACGACATTTGTTGCATGTTCATGGTCATGAATGTTTTGAGACAAGGTTTTGGGTCATTTTTTGTGTCAATGCGCAAAGTCGTTGCTGATATACAGCCTCACATCCTGTTTGTCAGCTTTTCTGTCAGATTTGTTGGCCCATTATGGGCAAATTGTTTGGAGTATTCAAAATCCTTTTCATAACTTTTGTGAGGCTTAGTCTGATCATGATGCTTGCCAAATCTGGTGTTGACTGGACAACATTTGTATGAAGAGTAGTGAAAAAACAACAGAAAAAAATCGAACATAGCAGAAAATCTAATTAGATGGAAATTTACATCTCCACCGTCTCGACCCAGGGAATCCAGGGATACCAGGCTTTCAAAATTTGGACACATGGTTCAAAAGTTATGACTGTAATTTGACAATGATGGTGGCGCTAGAGCATTGAAAGCATTTGACCCAAATTTGGTCAGAATGTTCCTTCGACCCTCCTCAATCAGTGTCCCAAATTCACAACTTTTTACCAGACAGTTCTATGAACTCCCAGAAAACTCCTATCCCAGGGTTGGGCAATCTTATCCGGAAAGGGCCGGTGTGGGTGCAGGTTTTCATTCCAACCAAGCAGGAGGCACACTTGATTCCACCTGTTTAATCAGTTGATCTTGGCTTTCAATAGATTCAGGTGTGGGTTCTGCTTGGTTGGAACGAAAACCTGCACCCACACCGGCCCGTTCCAGATAAGATTGCCCACCCCTGCCCTAGCCAGAAGAAGTAGAAGAAGTAGAAGTAGAAGAAAAGGTAGAATAACAAGAGGGTGCCAACACACCTTTGATGCTTGGCCCACTAATAACAGTAATAATAATAATAATAATAATAGTAATAATAATAATGACATACCTGTACATTGAACTTCTTGATTTTTCTGTTTAATAATATTTTAAAAGAGAGTGTAAGAGTGATATACAGTATTTACTCTGTAAAGTAAATAAATAAATAAATAATACTTAACACACCATCATATCATATGTCTGAAAGTAGAATACAATGTCTAAGTAACTCTGATTTAGAGTGATCCAGTTCTGACCATAGCCTATGACAATGCTCTTGTCCACATTGCCATGTTCATCCTTAATGGGTGTCTTCTACACACACACACACACACACACACACACACACACACACACACACACACACACAGTTACACACAGTTACACACAGTTACACACAGTTACACAAACCCATACTCACTGCAAAAAAAATTTTATATTAGCAAGTGGAAATATCTTGAATATGGCCAAATATGTTTAATATTTCTTATTCAGCTTGTTTAAGAGGCTTGTATACATTTAAAGCTATTAAATGTTTATTGTATTAAATACATTTATAAAATTTCTTAAAACTAGAAACAACATATCTGCCAACAAAACATTTCAATTCTATTCTATTTCAAGCTTGAAATGAGTAGAAAATGTTTACTAATCTTCTGCTTTATTTATTCTAATCTTGTAGGAGGAAATGGGATAAATATGACTGATATTGAAGATATTTTCACTTGTCATTTTTGTCATGCAGTTCTCAGATCAGCAGCAAGCAGTGACTGTGTGTCTGTTACATGCCTTTCCTGTGCATTTACAGGCACAAAACGTTCACATACTCACTTCTCATGACATAGTTAAGGCTTATAATTTCCTTTTGAGAATTAGAAATAGTGTTAAAAGCAGTGACATTCCATATTTACACATTTAAAAATATCTAATTATCATCCACATCACATCCTGTTTTTTTGCTATAATTCAGCCTTTAAACATTAGCAGTGGGACTTAAGGGAAGGGGGCAGGGTTAGTTCTTCTTTATGTATAATAAAAAGTATTGATATGATACAGTGATATGAATCAGTGATGTGATACAGTGATGTGATACAGTGATGTGATACAGTGATGTGATACAGTGATGTGATACAGTGATATGAATCAGTGATGTGAAACAGTGATGTGATACAGTGATATGAAACTGATGTGATACAGTGATGTGATACAGTGATGTGATACAGTGATGTGATACAGTGATATGAATCAGTGATGTGAAACAGTGATGTGATACAGTGATATGAAACAGAGATGTGATAGTGATGTGATACAGTGATGTGATACAGTGATGTGATACAGTGATGTGAATCAGTGATATGAAACTGATGTGATACAGTGATATGAATCAGTGATGTGAAACAGTGATGTGATACAGTGATATGAAACTGATGTGATACAGTGATGTGATACAGTGATGTGATACAGTGATGTGATACAGTGATGTGATACAGTGATATGAATCAGTGATGTGAAACAGTGATGTGATACAGTGATATGAAACAGAGATGTGATACAGTGATGTGATACAGTGATGTGATACAGTGATGTGATACAGTGATATGAAACTGATGTGATACAGTGATGTGATACAGTGATGTGATACAGTGATGTGATACAGTGATGTGATACAGTGATATGAAACTGATGTGATACAGTGATGTGATACAGTGATGTGATACAGTGATGTGATACAGTGATGTGATATGATACAGCTCGGTGTGCTCACGTTTCTGGTCCACTGTGTGAAATCGGACTCCACGGTGTTGTTCAGTATGTACACCACTGATCTATTACCAAGCTGCTGAAAGCAGCATGACAGGAGTTCTGTGGTAGAACCTGCAGCTGGAACTACGTTCACCAGGAACAGCATGAACACACCTACAGAGAGGACAAGAACAAGATCAAAAACACAAACAAGAAGAGTAGCACACACACACACACACACACACACACACACACACACACACACACACACACACACACACACACACACACACACACACTTTTTTATTTAAATGTACAAGAATTCTTTCCACAGAGTTTTTAATTCATAAATTCCAGGAGCAGTTCTCTTCAGGCTGACTAGTTCCAGAATTAGTGAGGTTTAGTTTAAACCTGTTGAAGTGATTAGTCTTAAACAGACTAATGATAATGACAACTCATCCATTCATATAACAGCTTTGATAATGCTGTGAGACTTTGTGATATTCACCGCTATAACTAAATTCAGAAAGAAACCTCAGAGCCACAGGCTGTACTGCACGGAGCTTTGAGAACCAGGAGTATGCACGGTCCAGCATGGCCATTTCCTGGGTGTGTCAGAGAGCACCGAGTGGAAATTCAACAGCAGTCGTGCGTCCCCCACTCCTCGATGTGTGTGTGTGTGTGTGTGTGTGTGTGTGCATTATTCCATTTTTGTTCCACAAACATCTGAGAAACATCTTCAGTTTACGTCTCAGTTGTTGAATGTTTTTATGTTCATACCAATATTTACACATGTTTAGAAATTTGCTGGAAATAAAAGCAGTTGAATGTGAGAGGACCTTTCTTTTTTTGCTGGGTTTATATTATTATTCTATATTATAAAATTAAATAGTTTGGCAAATGATTGTCCCTTTTGAGTAAATAAATTCATGTTGTGAACATCAGCGATGTTTCCTAATATCTTATTCACTGTAGAAATGCAGAATGTAATGTCTAATGATGTGAATAAGGGGAGACTGGCACATTTTCTTAACTTCGAGCTCTGCATTCCATCATCTACTCATCACAAAACTCTTAAACATCTGAACTTTCTGCATCATGCTATTTTATTTGAAACTTTTGGCACAAAATTAACTTCATAGTGCAGAGTATTAACGATCTTCTAGTGCACACACACACACACATGCACATGCACACAGGTACTGATCACAGGTGTGTAGTGTTCACTCGGTGTTAATGTTAATGATGTGAGTGTGTGTTAGAGTATCAAAGTGAGTGTGTGTTAGTATTTTAAAGTGAGTGTGTGTTAGTATTTTAAAGTGAGTGTGTGTCAGAGTATCAAAGTGAGTGTGCGTTAGAGTATCGAAGTGAGTGTGCGTTAGAGTATCGAAGTGAGTGTGCGTTAGAGTATCGAAGTGAGTGTGCGTTAGAGTATCGAAGTGAGTGTGCGTTAGAGTATCGAAGTGAGTGTGTGTTAGTGTATTAAAGTGAGTGTGCGTTAGAGTATCGAAGTGAGTGTGCGTTAGTGTATCGAAGTGAGTGTGCGTTAGTGTATTAAAGTGAGTGTGTGTTAAGAGTATCAAAGTGAGTGTGTGTTAGTGTATTAAAGTGAGTGTGTGTTAAGAGTATCAAAGTGAGTGTGTGTTAGTGTATTAAAGTGAGTGTGTGTTAGTGTATTAAAGTGAGTGTGTGTTAGTGTATTAAAGTGAGTGTGTGTTAGTGTATTAAAGTGAGTGTGTGTTAGTGTATTAAAGTGAGTGTGTGTTAGTGTATTAAAGTGAGTGTGTGTTAGTGTATTAAAGTGAGTGTGTGTTAGTGTATTAAAGTGAGTGTGTGTTAAGAGTATCAAAGTGAGTGTGTGTTAGTGTATTAAAGTGAGTGTGTGTTAGTGTATTAAAGTGAGTGTGTGTTAGTGTATTAAAGTGAGTGTGTGTTAAGAGTATTAAAGTGAGTGTGTGTTAGTGTATCAAAGTGAGTGTGTGTTAGTGTATTAAAGTGAGTGTGTGTTAGTGTATTAAAGTGAGTGTGTGTTAGTGTATTAAAGTGAGTGTGTGTTAGTGTATTAAAGTGAGTGTGTGTTAGTGTATTAAAGTGAGTGTGTGTTAGTGTATTAAAGTGAGTGTGTGTTAGTGTATTAAAGTGAGTGTGTGTTAGTGTATTAAAGTGAGTGTGTGTTAAGAGTATTAAAGTGAGTGTGTGTTAGTGTATCAAAGTGAGTGTGTGTTAGTGTATTAAAGTGAGTGTGTGTTAGTGTATTAAAGTGAGTGTGTGTTAGTGTATTAAAGTGAGTGTGTGTTAAGAGTATCAAAGTGAGTGTGCGTTAGAGTATTGAAGTGTGTGTTCGTTAGAGCAGCGGTCCCCAACTCTTTTGTTTTTGCGCCACGGACCGGTTTAATATCAGACAATATTTTCACGGACCGGACGTCAAGGTGTGGTGGATAAATACAACAAAATAAAATGATACCGGCATAAAAACTGGGGTATTTTTAAAATATAATAATAAACGTGAATCCAATGTGAAATCGCAACTTTATTAGCAGTGTCCTCGTAACCTCATGCCAACAACATAACATGAGTAACATCCTCTCTGCCCCGTTACGCTCTCTGGTCGCTATGGTAACGTTTCAACGTGCCTTCAAAATAGGATACACCACAAAAATAAATATAAAGTGCATGAAAAATACAACTCACCATAACGCTGAAACAGTGGGAGCCCTGAGCCTGTTTCTCTGTAATGAGACGGTCCCATCTAGGGCTAATGGGAGACAATGACATCCGGAGTGTGTTGCTTATGTCCAGTCTACTCCGTAATTTTGTTTTGGTTGCTGTCACTGCAGAAAAGCCCGGAAATGGCAACGGGGTTTTCAGTGCTGTTGTGGCGATCTCAGGGTGTTCTGTCATGACATTAATCCAGAACACCGGCAGTTGTTGTCTCGAACATACTTTTAAGGCCACCGTCATTTGAGATCTCCAGCAGTTGATCTTCTTCTTGCACAGACATGCTGGATTCACCTGGTTTGTTGACGAATGGGTCGCGAACCCCTTCCTTGGCAGATCGTGGGTCTTTTGTGGTTGGGAAGTAGCGCTCAAACTCTTTTAAAGCGAAGACAGGTGATCGTGCACTAGCTGGGAGAATGAAGGCTCGGGCTCAGTCTCTTCCAAAATCCCCGATAATGTTGGAAACACGTCAAATATACCTCTGTTCACGCGCCGTTCCCACAAATCACGTTCAGACTCAGATAATAAATACAACGGAAATAATGTAAGTTATTTATTCTTTCTGTGCGGACCGGTACCGGTCCGTGGCCCGGGGTTTGGGGACTCCTGTGTTAGAGTATTAAAGTGTGTGTTAGTGTATTAAAGTGAGCGTGTGTTAGATTATTAAAGTGAGTGTGTGTTAGATTATTAAAGTGTGTGTTAGTCTATTAAAGTGAGTGTGTTAGTGTATTCAAGTGAGCGTGTGTTAGATTATTAAAGTGAGTGTGTGTTAGATTATTAAAGTGTGTGTTAGTCTATTAAAGTGAGTGTGTCAGTGTATTCAAGTGAGCGTGTGTTAGTGACTTTCTCCCTGACTTTAATCCGGTTCTATAAATTTGAATAAAATTCAGGACTTACAGCAGATGAGGAGCTTCATGATCGCGCGCATGGTGAAGAATAAAATCCGATTAATCCACAAAAACAACGGAAGACCTTCTGGAATGTCGGGAACTGATAAATGCTCCTGCCGCATGCTCTGATTGGGCAGTGCGCATGCGCACACTCCATTTCCCTTTTCAGTCTTCTTTCTAGGAAGCGTACTCTGGGCGCTGGCCAGCTAGTGTTTTTTTCCCACCAAAATTAGAAAGAACTCGAGTCGATTTATTTATAGAAAAATAAATAAATGAATAAATAGATAGATAGATAGACAGATAGTTGTAAATACTTAAGCAGCAGGAGAGGGAAAATAACTTTCTTTATATTGTTTTATACTGAAGAGGGAGTTAAAGGTGCAATAGTTGATTATTTATTTATTTATTTATTACATGTACAGATAAAATCTGGGAAATCTGTAGAACATGATTTTAAATTATTGTAAAAGCCATGGCTTCAGCACAAGCAGCTGTTTATGTGGCTGAAAAAAAAAAAAACATGTTTGGAAACCAGTGTTTGTGCCACCTGTCAATCATTTTTTAGAGGCTCTAGAATCTAGATCCTGGTGGCGGAGCTTCCTGAACATGGGCAGGAATAGAGAGGTGCAGGGATGATGTCATTTCGTACGGGAACCTGGAAGTCAGCATCACACTGGTTCCCTCGGCAAACATCCAATAGGATTTTCCCATAGGCTTTTGGATTATTGAAAAAAATAAGACCAACAAAAGTTTACAATACTAACGCGTTTTGTTCGTCAAGATAATTTTCACAAATGAAAACAACTTTTATGAAGTTTGAAGCCTAAATACATTCGCCAGAAATAAACAGCAAACCGTACGCTATAAATGAACTACACCACGATCATTTGACTTCAACGTCACAGTCACCAAGCTTCCCACAACTTTCCCAAACTTTATTTAAAACATTTTCCATAATACGGATTTATTCTGTGGATGAAACTTCATCCACATTTTTTTGTGGAATTGTGCACAGCAAACCTGAACCAGTTTTTCCTGTTCGGCGTGATGACGTTTAATGTCCCCTATAATGTCTGTTGTCCCATGTAGCAACACGTTAGCAACCACCTTTTTCAATACATGTAAAAGCTTTAAAAACTCACGAGTAGGGTTTTACTGGTGTATTTTATGTCTTAGAATAAAACCTGAAAATATTTTGAGCTTGTGTTCTCCACAGACCTTTCAGGCTTTTAACCCAAGTTCCATTCAAAAAACCCATTGACTTCGGGATGATGGAATCGGAAGAGCTAAAATGCTAACTCATTTCCGGGATTTGGCGTACAAAATGACATCATCCCTGCACGGCTCTATTGGCAGTGGTTAACTGTTCAAATGTTATAACCACTGTTAGAGAGCTAATCTTGGGAGAAAAAAAAAACCTTGACTAATCATACCCCCCCCCCCCCAAAAAAAAAAAAAAAAACTTGCTAAAGTGTTTAAGTGATGTGTGCTCCACAGTGACGAGTGCTCCAGCTGTGCTCCAGCTTCGTCCCTTGTTGAGGCATCAAGTGGAAAAAGGAAGCCAAGTCATTTCCTGGAGGGGGAGGGACAGAGAGAGAAAGAGAGAGAGAGAGATTGTTCCTTATTACACTGCAGCGCCTTACACTTTAGCTGTGTATTATTCTTTGTATTACTCGACTGTTTATTATTACTCCTGTCCTCACTGTTCTGTTAGCTGATTGTGTAGTTGAGTTCGAAACTCTAGAGAAGAAGAAGTCAGATATAAGGTCAGCTAGGGAAGAATGGAAGAAGAATGTTGTTTGTATTTTCTCATTTGTATGTCGCTTTGGATAAAAGCGTCTGCTAAATGAATAAATGTAAATGGAAGAAGAAGGATGTCACGTATCGTGACGTAACGGAGATATGACGGATGCAAGTGCAGTATGAACAGGTTTTATTTACGAGTAACACAGACAGGTAAATCCAAAACGTGATCCAAAAACGTAATCCACAAACATGCAAGAGGTCAGGCGATCGGCAAACAGGCATACACAGGAATCAAGGTCGTGGTCACGGGATACAGGGTCGAGACACAAAACATAAAAAATGGCGAGATACTGGGAGCGGAGAAGCCAGTGGACTAGGACTAGGACTAAACGTATTCTACTATATCTAATATTCCGCGCCGTGTGCTGGGAGGTGCGCGGTATATATACAAACCTAATCAGCCTCGTAATGGCTGACGGCTGAGGGTAATTCAGAGACACATGAAACCATAGCCAATGACAGAACAGGGAGGAGACATAACAACATAACAAACATAACAAATGCACGTGTCCAAATGTCACGATTGTCAACAAGGGAAAGCAGGTGCTCGCGCACCTGCTCGTGCACGCGCGCTCATGTGCTCCACAGTGTGCTGCTTAAAGGGGAACTCGTGACAAAGGATATGCTGTACAATTAAATCAAGTCAGTCCAAACAGCAACATTTTTTAAATAAATCAATAAAAAGTTTTTTTTTTTTAAAAAAAACAGCAGATGAAAAGAAAAAACAGAAGATTTTTTTCATAGTAGAAAATTAATTTTTCTTCAAGTAGAGACCAGCTCAGTGCAAATGACAAGGTGTACAAATCATTGCATTGTACAGATAAATAAGGTAAATACGTCCTGTGACCATCAGGTGAACATTCAGAGGGCATCTTGTAGTAATTACTCAGTAATGTGCAAAGAGGTACGGCTGAGAATGAGCTGTAAAGGCAAGTTACCATGCTCGTGCAAATGACGAGAAACTAATGGTATTTGAGACTGCAAACAGCATTAATATTGTACAGTACAGGTTTGTTTTGAGTTCAATACTACTGACTTTAAAAACATTCAAACTCCTGAGATAATAAATCCGTTTTTAGTCAGACTTTTAAATAGATTAAAAGTAAAATCATTCCCTGAGAGTCTCATACAGAGGGATTTTCACCTTGTATTCCCGAGATCCACTCCAGATCTACACTACTTCAGGGGTTTCCTCTGGGTACTCCAGTTTCCTCTCCCAGTTCAAAGACATGAGTTGAGTGGCATCTATTAATTGTCAGTATTGTGTGAATGTGAGTAGTTATATCATACACTTTCTGTCAAACTGTCAATCAAAGTGTTGTGTGTGATAATTTATGACCCTCTGTGCTTCCCTGACTGGCAGGTCTGTAGGGGTGGTGAGGGGGGTAACCCTATGGAGTTTATCAGCTGGTCAATCTGGCTCCTTTGTGTCTGGGGGTGTTGTGGACAGGTGTGTGTTGGGGGGAATAGCCCCCCTCCCAACAAAAGGTGTTTATGTTAATGAGTTTGGTTTTTGGTGGGGTGAAATACGTCTGAAAAGAAATAATGTTTTTAATATGGGGATGTGTTTGTGTAAACACACTGTTAGAAAAGCATGATGTTTGAATGTGTACATACATGAGTAGAATATTTGTTTTGTGAAATAAATGAAAACAATTGTTGATTATGTTTTTAGGGATGCCGGTTTACCTTTGAATAAAAAGTTTAGGAGTTAAAGCGTCTTTTTTTTTTCTTTTTTTTTTTAAAGATTCTGTTTAAAATAATCGTTTGTATTACATACATTCTAAACACAAACCTTTAGGATGTAAAAATGATTAAAAGAGCTGTTTAAAAAGAATCCGTATTACTATGCTTCCAAAAAAACACAAAAACTTTAGGAGGTAAAAATGGTTAAAAGAGCTGTTTAAAAAGAATAGCGCATATTACATGACTTCTAAACAAACATCCTTACGAGATAAAAATGTTAAAGTGCTGGTTAAAAGATGTTTAAACTAGGAGATGAGATTTTTCCAGAGATGTCTTCCAGTCGCTGTGTTAAGCAGTAATGAAGTTAAACTGAGACACCTCACTCTCGCTAAACCCCGCCCACACTTACGTGTTTTCAGACACGCCTCTCTCTCTCTCTCTCTCTCTCTCTCTCTCTCTCTCTCTCTCTCTCTCTCTCTCTCTCTAAACACACCCATACACGTGTTTTCATCGTAGCCAGTACGTTCTGTCAAAATGCCAATCACGGCGGTAGAACTAGAGGGCTAATTTATGGTTTGTGTTTTTCCTGACCGACAGTTCTGTAGGTACACCTAATTTATGGCCGGGGGTGGTGTGGGTGGTGTGGGTGGTGGGGGTAACCCTATCCACTGTATCAGTGGGTCATTTTGGCACCTGTATGTCTGGGTTGTGTCCTTCCATTCCTGGGGGTGGGGGGGTGTTTTGTGTATTGTGGAGGATCTCCCCCAACAAATGTGTTTATGTTAATGACACTGTTGTGAAACTTGTTTCTCACTGAATTAATCACACACAAATGTATACCTTTTTGTGGTATAAGAGAATGTTTGTTTCTGAACTTACTTTTGTGGTATTGTTTTATTTTGAAGCTTAAGGATGGTTTAGGTGAAATATGTCTGAAAGAATATCAATGTTTAATATGGGCATGTGTTTTTGTTACTGTGTGGGTTATTTTGTTTGTGTAAACACATTGTTAGAAAAGCATGATGGTTGAATGTGAATATATATGAGCAGAATGTTTGCTTGTGAAATATATGAAAACAACTGTTGATTACGTGTTTGGGAGAACGGCGTGACTTTGAATAAACATTTACTGAAATAAAAACCCCTGAAACAGATAAACCATCGATGTGGCCAAAGAAATGTAAAAAATGTTTTCACATATATTCTAAACATAAACCTTTTAGGAGGTAAAATGTTTAAAAGTGCTGTTTAAAAGAACGTGCGTTTTGTTTCAACTATAAACAAGATTTTGGAAAATGGTTCGCCAACGAGGATACTTACACAGAACTGCCGTTAAATACATACGATTTTGTCTATGCTTTGACATCCCATGTCCCCACTGGCTGACAGTCAAGTCATGTACATTTAGGCCCTCTGTAACACTGATCTGAATGTGTGAGCTTTCCTGCCAGTGTTCTGTCTGTGTGTGAGAGAAACATGTGATTTCTGGGGGTTTTGCTGACCAGAATGCTTACAAATGTGTATATGTTAACTAATTAAGGAGAGAGTCGTGCGTCTGGTCAAGATGCTAGTGGCTTCAGTTTTCTAGGTGTTCAACTTTGAGCTATAGGCATTATAAAATAAATAGTCGCTAAATAAATAAATAAATAAATAAATAAATAAAAACGTGGATGTTGGACCAAAGGACGTGTCACCTGAATTCACAAATCATGAAGAATAACAACATGTGCTAATGTTTACATGTTTACATGTTTCCTTGCCTTACCTTGCCTTTGAGATCTGCTTTTTCTTATTGTGTTCAATACTTTTTTCCTACGTCATTCCACCTTTACACCTTTATTTATGGACTTTAATGTTTTGAATTCTTTATATTTCCAGATTTCTTGAGTTAATACTGATTTCATAAATTTCATGTGAATAGCCTCATTGGAAATATATTTACTGAAAAAAAAATGTTGACGCATCCAGTACTTATTTCCTCCCACTGTATGCTAAATCTTTCCTTGCCACTGTTGTAGGTGACTTGCTCATTAGGGATCTAAATCTATATCCAGATTTATGTCAAGTGTATGTATTGTGACAATACCTACAAAAGAAGATATAAATAGTGACAATAAATGAAGTCATGAGAATGACTAGATTAATTCACTAAGACACAAGTATGCTGCATTCAAACAATAAAAATAGCCTATTCATTTCTCCAAATGAGCTCCAAATGACTCATCATACAGTTGCAATCAAGATTATTCAACCCCCATTGCAAATCAGGTTTGTCCATTTACAGACTTTCAGCTGTTTGCAATGAACAAATCAAACAAAAGCAACTGAAGCATTCGTTGTGTTTAACTATTTCAGGTGGTTCCCCAAATTCAACTGAAAATGCAACTTATAACGATTTCTCCAGTTTCAAAATTATTCAACCCCTTCATGGTAAGCATCTTCAGTACTTAGTAGAGCACCCTTTTGCTGTTATGACCCTTGGTAACTTCAGTTTGTTTAAAACCCGCCCTAATCGTTTCACTGATTTGACACTAGACCACGTCTATGCTCTAAACCAGTGGTTCTTAACCGGGGGGTAGGCAGAGATTGGAATGGGGGGCGCAAATTTTTTCAAGAAAAACACAGACAGGCATCATTTGGGTACTCAGTGTATTTTATTGCTTTTCAAATAGAATGTGCATATATGAAAAACTCTGCGTTCTCTCTCCCTCTGCATTTTCTTTTTGCTGGCTAGAGGCAGAGCTTAACCTGCCTTTTATCTAGCTGTCAGTGCAGACCAGTGTTGCCAACTTGGCAACTTTTTTTGAGGAAAGAAAAAAAAAGTGCCTAGAGACTTTTTGGACAAACCTTAGCAACTTCCCAAATGTGGCCAGTACTGTCCTGCAAGTCTTGCTTTCTCGCTGCACTCTCACCCCTGTCTGCGTCTGCTCTGTTCAGTGTGTGGCTGAGAGCCGGAGATTTAACTGTCATGGCTAACGAGACATGTAAAATAGTATGTTATTACAACCTAGTTCTCTTGTTCAAAGTAGTTATAGTGTTCAGAAACATTTTTGATCATGTTCTATACCTGTCCGTTATATAGTTTTATAAAAGTCATAAAAGTTATTTTTTAAAAAAATCATGTGAGTAGTTATATCATACACTTTCTGTCAAACCGTCAATCAAAGTGTTGTTGTATATGACATTAAGTCCTAGTTTCCAGCCATCATTACAGCATGGGAGAGGAAATCTTTGTTCATCAGATGTGTGATATACATCTAGACAATCTGATAACAAACTACACACAACATTCATGTTGAGAAAATTCAGCTTGCTCTTTGTTCCAAAATAACATTGGACCAGATCCCATAGTTTACATCATCTGCCCACACGTATTTAATCTGTATTACGAGTACTGAACAAGTTAGAGGAAGAGAACGTGTAGCTTTACTGTTCATTGGAACTTTATTGTTTATTTGGATCTGTCTTGATTCATTTTCATATTCAGATTTAAAATTTTTTTTATTTCATTATGATTTTTTATGAAGTACCTTCAACCTAGGAGAGTCTGGCATCTAACATAACGTATGAATGTAGGAACATGGACATTCACCATGCGCTCCACCGGCACCCTAGTTAAAAAGCACTTTAAAAACATCATCTTTAAATGACTTTCTACCTCCTAAAAAAACCCTCGGGTTTAAGACACGATCTTTGGAGTTGTTGACGCCCTGCTCAGGGTTAAACAACAACGTCTTTACAATACCTTCATGAATAAATTGCCAAACTAATATCTTGGGTTTTTTTTTTTCTTGGAGCAGAAGTCAGGTCCTCTCTCATTTCAACAGATCCTCTTGTTGGTGAATACACAGCATACCTCTAGGGGTATTAGGATTTCTCGGAGCAGACATTGTAACAGAAAGTTGCAGAGCTTCTTCTGTGTTTTAACTACAACTTTTTAACCATTATTTAAGTATTGAGACGCATAACTCTCTCCTTAATTAGTTAACATATACACATTTGTAAGCATTCTGGTCAGCAAAACCCCCAGAAATCACATGTTTCTCTCACACACAGACAGACAACTGGCAGGAAAGCTCACACATTCAGATCATTGTTACAGAGGGCCTAAATGTACATGACTTGACTGTCAGCCAGTGGGGACATGGGATGTCAAAGCATAGACAAAATCGTATGTATTTAACGGCAGTTCTGTGTAAGTATCCTCGTTGGCGAACCATTTTCCAAAATCTTGTTTATAGTTGAAACAAAACGCACGTTCTTTTAAACAGCACTTTTAAACATTTTACCTCCTAAAAGGTTTATGTTTAGAATATATGTGAAAACATTTTTTACATTTCTTTGGCCACATCGATGGTTTATCTGTTTCAGGGGTTTTTATTTCAGTAAATGTTTATTCAAAGTCACGCCGTTCTCCCAAACACGTAATCAACAGTTGTTTTCATATATTTCACAAGCAAACATTCTGCTCATATATATTCACATTCAACCATCATGCTTTTCTAACAATGTGTTTACACAAACAAAATAACCCACACAGTAACAAAAACACATGCCCATATTAAACATTGATATTCTTTCAGACATATTTCACCTAAACCATCCTTAAGCTTCAAAATAAAACAATACCACAAAAGTAAGTTCAGAAACAAACATTCTCTTATACGACAAAAAGGTATACATTTGTGTGTGATTAATTCAGTGAGAAACAAGTTTCACAACAGTGTCATTAACATAAACACATTTGTTGGGGGAGATCCTCCACAATACACAAAACACCCCCCCACCCCCAGGAATGGAAGGACACAACCCAGACATACAGGTGCCAAAATGACCCACTGATACAGTGGATAGGGTTACCCCCACCACCCACACCACCCCTACCACCCCCAGCCATAAATTAGGTGTACCTACAGAACTGTCGGTCAGGAAAAACACAAACCATAAATTAGCCCTCTAGTTCTACCGCCGTGATTGACATTTTGACAGAACGTACTGGCTACGATGAAAACACGTGTATGGGTGTGTTTAGAGAGAGAGAGAGAGAGAGAGAGAGAGAGAGAGAGAGAGGCGTGTCTGAAAACACGTAAGTGTGGGCGGGGTTTAGCGAGAGTGAGGTGTCTCAGTTTAACTTCATTACTGCTTAACACAGCGACTGGAAGACATCTCTGGAAAAAAACTCATCTCCTAGTTTAAACATCTTTTAACCAGCACTTTAACATTTTTATCTCGTAAGGATGTTTGTTTAGAAGTCATGTAATATGCGCTATTCTTTTTAAACAGCTCTTTTAACCATTTTTACCTCCTAAAGTTTTTATGTTTTTTTTGGAAGCATAGTAATACGGATTCTTTTTAAACAGCTCTTTTAATCATTTTTACATCCTAAAGGTTTGTGTTTAGAATGTATGTAATACAAACGATTATTTTAAACAGATTCTTTAAAAAAAAAGAAAAGAAAAAGACGCTTTAACTCCTAAACTTTTTATTCAAAGGTAAACCGGGATCCCTAAAAACATAATCAACAATTGTTTTCATTTATTTCACAAAACAAATATTCTACTCATGTATGTACACATTCAAACATCATGCTTTTCTAACAGTGTGTTTACACAAACACATCCCCATATTAAAAACATTATTTCTTTTCAGACGTATTTCACCCCACCAAAAACCAAACTCATTAACATAAACACCTTTTGTTGGGAGGGGGGCTATTCCCCCCAACACACACCTGTCCACAACACCCCCAGACACAAAGGAGCCAGATTGACCAGCTGATAAACTCCATAGGGTTACCCCCCTCACCACCCCTACAGACCTGCCAGTCAGGGAAGCACAGAGGGTCATAAATTATCACACACAACACTTTGATTGACAGTTTGACAGAAAGTGTATGATATAACTACTAATGTGTGTGTGTGTGTGTGTGTGTGTGTGTGTGTGTGTGTGTGTGTGTGTGTCTGATTTGTTAATTTGTTTTTGGATTTGTTAATTTGTTTTCTGATTTGCTAATGGTTTTGCACTTCAGGGCCACTGTAGATATGGGCTATAGTCTGTATTAAAACATGTAGTTATGCCCCTACATTTTCACTCAGTAGAGCTGAAAACTTTACAATGTACATCTGCTCCATTTGACTTTTTGTTGTTGTTATAATGGTAATTGACTTTTTCTTTCTATCTTTTTAAAGTACCATATGCCACTTTGCTCTTTTATACTGCATGGGCAAAAACAGAAAAATCAACCAACAAATAAATAAATAAATGAAAACATCTGCTGGAGAAAGGAGATAGGCTCAAGCCAGCAATCCCTGAGGCAGATTACTACTGTAGTTTCACAATCTCTTCTAGAGGTAGTCAAATTTTCCTCCATTCACTCAATATGGAAGCTGACTTGGAGTTGTCTCTAGGCCTGGGCTTACATCATTGAGTTCTATTCCACACCAATCACATGGCTCTGGTTCTTGTGACGTCATTTTGCTTCTATTAGAATTTGCTGGGCCTATATAAATGAGTCATAGCAGCTAGAAACAGAAAGCCAGTGGCAGTTTTCTGGCTACGATTAAGTGTTGTTTGTGCTGTTTTTTAACCTGGCGATGTCCTATTGAAATGCTATATTTTTCACTGACTTGATAAACATTCTCCCGATCTTATCCACACTGCATTGGCTCCCAGTGAAATCTAGCATTGATTATAATACACTATTAACTTGTAAAGCACTAAACAGTCTTGCACCACAGTATCTAAGCGACCTTTTGGTTTTCTATGATCCGCCACGCCTACTTAGATCAAAAGGTTCAGGCTATTTGACAGTACCTCGAATAGCGAAGGCTACAGCAGGAGGAAGAGCTTTCTCTTACAAAGCTCCACAGTTGTGGAACAGTCTTCCAATTAGTGTTCGGGACTCAGACACAGTCTCAGTGTTTAAGTCTAGGCTTAAAACATATTTGTTTACTCAAGCCTACCATGACTAAACTTTCTGTTACGCTAAGCACAATCCTAACAATCTCTTCTCTCCCTCTCTTCTTCTGTCGAGCCACACACGATTTTATGGAGATACTAGAGATCCTGATCCTTTCTGCTCTCCGGACCTGCCTGATCCGTTTCGGACGCCCTACCTCAGGATGGAGCTCTCATCTACTCCAATTCCAGATTGCTGGGACTACGGCTGCTTCAAGGCCAAACAGACTTCATATAAATCCATAATGAACTTTTTCACACTATCTGCTGTTACCCAGATGAGGATGGGTTCCCTTCTGAGTCTGGTTCCTCTCAAGGTTTCTTCCTCTTAACGTCTTAGGGAGTTTTTCCTGGCCACCACTGCCACCAGCTTGCCCAACTGGGATAAATTCGCACATTTAAAATCTGTATACCGTGTTTATATGTTTCTGTAAAGCTGCTTTGTGACAATGTCTATTGTGAAAAACATTATACAAATAAAATTAGATTGAATTGAAGACTTAAGAAGTTACTATTTTGAATGTTTGGTTAGATGTAGGCTTTGATTAGAGATAGATATGGGCTATAATCTGTATCAAAACCTATTATGCCTCTACATTTTCACTAAGTAGAGCTGAAAACTTTACAATATACATCTGCTCCATTTGAATTTTTGTTGTTGTTGTTGATGTTATAATGGTAATTGACTTTTTCTTTCTTTCTTTCTTTTTTTTTTAAGTACCAACTGCCACTTTGCTCTTTTATACTTCAAATAAATATGCTTAAATAGCATTTATGTTTCTGTATTGTGTTATATTTTTAATCTAGTAACTGGTGTTAAAAACCGGTCTAACCATCAATGAGTTGTCAATGTGTTATGATGGAGCGTGTTGTGGGCTGGGTGTGTTATGATGGGGTGTGTTGTGGGCCGGGTGTGTTATGATGGGGTGTGTTGTGGGCCGGGTGTGTTATGATGGGGCGTGTTGTGGGATGGTGTGTTATGATGGGATGTGTTGCGGGCCGGGTGTTTTATGATGGGTTGTGTTGTGGGCCGGGTGTGTTATGATGGGGTGTGTTGTGGGCCGGTGTGTTATGATGGGGCGTTTTGTGGGCCGGGTGTGTTATGATGGGGCGTGTTGTGGGCCGGGTGTGTTATGATGGGGTGTGTTATGATGGGGCATGTTGTGGGCCGGTGTGTTATGATGGGGCGTGTTGTTGGCCGGTGTATTATGATGGGTTGTGTTGTGGGCCGTGTGTTTTATGATGGGTTGTGTTGTGGGCCGGGTGTGTTATGATGGGGCATGTTGTGGGCCGGTGTGTTATGATGGGGCGTGTTGTTGGCCGGTGTATTATGATGGGTTGTGTTGTGGGCCGTGTGTTTTATGATGGGTTGTGTTGTGGGCCGGGTGTGTTATGATGGGGTGTGTTGTGGGCCGGTGTGTTATGATGGAGTGTGTTGTGGGCCGGGTGTGTTATGATGTGGCGTTTTGTGGGCCGGGTGTATTATGATGGGGCGTGTTGTGGGCTAGTGTATTATGATGGGGTGTGTTGTGGGCTATTGTATTATGATGGGGCGTGTTGTGGGCCGGGTGTGTTATGATGGGGTGTGTTGTGGGCCGGTGTGTTATGATGGGGCATGTTGTGGGCTGGTGTATTATGATGGGGTGTGTTGTGGGCCGGGTGTGTTATGATGGGGCGTGTTGTGGGCTAGTGTATTATGATGGGGTGTGTTGTGGGCTAGTGTATTATGATGGGGTGTGTTGTGGGCCGGGTGTGTTATGATGGGGTGTGTTGTGGGCCGGGTGTGTTATGATGGGTTGTGTTGTGGGCCGGGTGTGTTATGATGGGGCGTGTTGTGGGCTAGTGTATTATGATGGGGTGTGTTGTGGGCTAGTGTATTATGATGGGGTGTGTTGTGGGCCGGGTGTGTTATGATGGGGTGTGTTGTGGGCCGGGTGTGTTATGATGGGGTGTGTTGTGGGCTGGTGTGTTATGATGGGGCATGTTGTGGGCTGGTGTATTATGATGGGTTGTGTTGTGGGCCGGGTGTGTTATAATGGGGCGTGTTATGGGCCGGTGTGTTGTGGGCTGGTGTTTTATAATGGGGAGTGTTGTGGGGCTATTGTGGTGGTCCGCTCAGGGCCACTTTTTTGGTCCCAGTTCACCCTTGATTATTGCTATTAATGCTAAATAACATGTGCTGAAAATTTAAATATCAATGTTAAAACACTGAAATTAGGGCCCTATACCTATATTTCGCCTGATTAGCTGATGGTTTGTAATGGTATTTGTAGTAGAAACCATTAGAATTGCTGCAATTGTTTCTACTGTTTTTTTAAATTATTATTTTTATTATTATTCAAGACTTGCACATTTGGAAAGGCAAGCATTGTAAAACTTTTGCATAAAAGAGGTGCATCATGTAAAACTGTGTGAAGCACTCCAATCTGGCAACCCTGTACTGTAGCTCATTGGCGTTAGCAGACGGAAGAGCGGTGAGATTTGGCTGACATGGCTGCTGGTGGCTCCTTCAGTATAGTGGAGTATTTCGGGGGTGACGATGGCCATCGTTGTGGTTACTGTAAAAACGCAAAGGGCAATTTTTCCCATGGTGAGTGACAATCACGTTTAAAAAAAAAAAAAAAAAAAACCTTCGAGCGGATGTATATCCGGATCTATCTTGCCATTTGAGCACGCGTGTTCATCTTCACAGCTTCTTTCTTCTCGCCTCCAGTAATGTGTTTTTATGGAAAACTTCATAACTATCACCCAAAACCAGCCCGATCCTGTAGCTGTTACGTTCAGCTTGTCATGACGTCATGTTGATAGTTTGCTAGCAAACAGCTGTAAGCGTGCTAGCTGACTAGCTTGACAGCTACACTTATTGTTGTTCGCTTTTATTGTTTTATTTTGTCGAATTTTTGTGTTCAAGAGCTGTAACTATAATACCACCGGAATGTTATTTTTACATTAGTTAATATAACTTGGCTAAAGTACGACGCTGCTAACAAGACTTGTCTAGTACGGTGTGATTGGTAGCAAGCTAGCATTAGCGTGGGTAGAACATTTGCATCCCTGTTGACCTTTAAGTGTCGTGTGTGTGTGTGTGTGTGTGTGTGTGTGTGTGTGTGTGTGCCGTGTTTAATCCATGACTGAGGAAGAGAACGTGTTGGAGTGAGTTGTTCTAGTGAATGTCCCAGCAGTCCAGCTCAGTCACCCAGAATACATTAGTATCAGTGTGGATGAAGTGAAACTCTATAAACACACCTTCTTATAATAAATAACAGCTTACACACCACAAGAGACTGAATCATTACAGCCTGGCATGTCGTAACACCATGTCCATGTCCAAAAGCTGATACACACTTACTGCTGAGATGCAACACAAAATAATTCCTTTGTACCATTTTAAAACAAACAAACAAACAAACAAACAAACAAACAAAAAAACATTTGTAGTGGTACTAGTGTACCAGTACGTGTGTGTTGAAAATTAGTCCTTCCAAGCAGCTCAAGCTGAAGTAAAGTTACATAAGGAGTAATATAATCTGAGTTGTCGGTGCTGGCTTGTTTTGATGTTGGATCCATCCATCCATCTTCTATACCGCTTAATACTTTAATCCAGGGTCACGGGGAAACCTGGAGCCTATCCCAGGGAGCATCAGGCACAAGGTGGGGTACACCCTGGATAGGGTGCCAATCCATCGCAGGGCATGATCACTTACACATTCACACAGACATTTTAGACTCGCCAATCAGCCTACCGTGCATGTCTTTGGACTGGGGAGGAAACCGGAGTAGCTGGAGGAACCCCCCGCACTACGGGGAGAACATGCAAACTCCGCACACACAGGGCCACGGTGGGAAGCGAACCCCCGACCCTGGAGGTGTAGTCCCCGGACCGCGTAGCGTGGGGACGTAATGACGTGTGCCGTTAATCGAACTATGTTCTATAACATGTAAAACAGGAACATGAAATTAATATTCTAAAAGCGACTCATGTAAACACCTTAATCATAATATTGTCTTATTCAGAATAAGGTCAATAATTAGATTACTGCTGTCTATGTAGACATACTGAGTGATTTCTGATTACCTTAACCCGACTAAAGTCATACTCGAAGTAAACAAATCGAATTAAGATGTGTGGAGTATTCCTGTTTTAGTTGCATTATCAATGTGCATTACGGACATCTACACAGCTTAATCACACTATTAACGTCGTGTGGGAGTTTTCGGTGCAATTTGCGACGGGACATGTTCACACACGGCAGCGCTCAACCGTTTGAAGGCAAACAATAGAGCACGGCTCTTCTGCAGCTTTCAAACGACACTAAAGGATGCGGAAGCCGGGTATTTTAGCCGACTTTGGAGCTCTATGTCTGCTACAGAGCTCATTGTGTTTCAGTCAGTTATTATGCCTAGGTCGGACAATTTGTTTATTCAATCATAATTTTGTGGATGTTTATTGTTAAGTTAAGGTGAACCTGTTGTACATTTTGTTTACAATATTAAACCTCTGTTTAGCAATGTTTGGTTTTATACAGACAAAAATACACATTGTTTTCTGTTGGTTATGATTCAGAACCACCGTTTTTTTTTTTCCAGTCATAATTTTTTCTTCATTGAGATTAGATACAAATATTCCTAGAATTGTGACCGGAGTGTATTGTTGCACCCCTAATTAGAAGGTTTGCTCTATTAGTGTTTGACAATTAAGCTTTTGTGAGCTTTTAAATTCCTCCCAGAGTGATCAGATCTCAAAAAGAGAAACAAGAAAAGGCACTTCTATATTATAGAAGTATTTACTTGAGACGTTTGATCATTATAAATTATAAAGTTTAATGCTTATAAAATGTAAATTATTTCAAAATCCAGCTAAAACTGTTTTAATTCAGTTTATTGTTGACAAAACGGAAATACTTTAGCTGTGTATACTTTCTCTGGTCGCTGTTTCAGGCTGGGAATATAATGTACACCAATCTGACTGTGCATTTGTAGTTTTAAGCTATGTTTAGATTAGAGAAGCTTATAAGCAGTGTTTTATTATTAAGGTGCGGCTTTTGAAATGTGGATAATTGGTTACTGAAAATTTTTAAACAAAGAAATATTGTTTTTAGAGATCACTCAGCCTTAGAGTTTTTAGTGCTTTAGACATTTTGTTATATTAGTTGCTTTAACCATATTTCCTTTTACAAAGTATAACATCTTGTCATTAGATTGATAGTTTTCTGTCCGTTGTATCTCTTTCCCCATTGCTGTTGTATCTGAGTGCAATCAGCAATCTATTATGCGTTTGTCATCATTCAATGTTGGCCAGCAGTTGATCAGTTCATGTTAGCTCACAGCTGAAAGGAAAGGAAATGAAACCTTTCTCCATGGGGATGAGAATATTACTTGAAGCAGTTCTACTAAATACATTGGGTTTTCACTGCATACAGAGGTGCAAGGTCTGTCCTCATTAGCAAGATTATGCTGTTGATGTGATGCTCCAAATGAAACTCTATGAAGAAATCCGTTATAAATCGGCTACAGAACGAACTGTACAGTGTTGCGAAAAAGTATTTTCCCCCATCCTGATTCCTTTTGTTTTTGTGTACGTCTCATACTAAACAGTTTTTTAGATCTTTAAACGAAATACAACATAAAACAAAGGCAACCTGAGTAAACACACAATACAGTTTTTATTTATTATTTTTCTTTATTGAAGCAAAAAAAAAAAAGCTATCCAAGACCTAACACTAATGTGAAAAACTAATTGCCCCCTTAAACTTAAAATCTGTTTGTCACCTTTAGCAGCAATAACTGCTACAAAATGCTTCCCATAACTGGAGATCAGTCTTTCATTTACTTCTAGGACTAGGATTTACTCCTATGCTTTGGATCATTGTCTTGCTCCATAATCCAGTTGCGCTTGAGTTTCAGTTTGCAGACTGAAGACCGGACATTCTCCTTTAGGATTTTTGGTAGAGAGCAGAATTCAAGTTTCCCTCAATTATTACAAGTTGCCCAGGCCCTGAAGCAGCAAAGCATCCCCACACCATCATACTGTCACCACCATGCTTGACAGTAGGTATGATGTTCTTTTTGTGGAATTCTGTGTTTGGTTTATGCCAGATGTAACGGGACCCCTGTCTTCCAAACAGTTCCACTTTCGACTCCTCAAGCCACAGAACATTCTCCCAAAAGGTTTGCGGATCATCAAGCTGTGTTTTGGCAAAATTCAGATGAGCCTTAATGTTCTTCTGGGTTAGCAGTGGCTTTCAACACACCACACTTCCATGGATGCCATATTTGCCCAGTGTCTTTCTGATAGTGGAGTCATGAACAGTGACCTTTATTGATGCATCAGCAGCCTGTAGTTCCTTTGATGTTGTACTTGTGACATGTTGGATGAGTCGTTGCTGTGCTGTTGGAGCAATTTTGGAAGGTCGGCCATTTCTGGAAAGGTTCACTACTGTGTAGGGTTTTTCCCATTTGGAGATAATGGCCCTGACTGTGGTCCTTTGGAGTCACAGAAACTCTGAAATAGCTTTGTAGCCCTTCCCAGTCTGATGTATTTCAATCACCTTCTTCCTCATCATTTCTGGAATTTCTTTCAGTTTTGGCATAGTATGTTACTGTGTAAGACCTTTTTACCAACTTCATGCTGTTGAAAAAGTTCTATTTAAGTGTTGATTTGATTGAACAGGCATGACACAAAGAAGGGTTTTCAGGCCTGGTTGCGTCTAGTCCTGCTGAACCACATTATGAATGCAGTTTCATAGATTTGGGGAATTAGTAATTAAGGGGGCAAATACTTTTTCACAGTACTATGTATAGATGTAGTTTCTACATGGTGTGCCTTTCCAGGACAGAATAATATATGTCATTATTATGAATAAACAGTCTGTAGCTAAACTAAACTAAACCCTTAAAAGAACGGTTCAGCCAAAATGCAATTTACACAGTTCACTCACACACCAAATATAGTTTCTCAGTAATATAACATGAGGAACAACTTAATATTTAACATATTGTAACGTTACTGACTTTTCCTTCTAGGGCTTATCGAATGATAATGAGTTCCGTAACAGTGCCTGAGCTGTCATTTTAACCAGAAATGGAGCTCCAAAGTCGGCTAAAATGCCCAGGTTCCACAACCTCTTTCTTGGGCACTGTAGATTGCAGCAGCGTGGGGCTGGTATAATTTGAAAGCTATCGAAAAACTCTTTCTAATTGTTATAATGTAGCTGTGTAAACATATATTGTATAATGCGTGTCAGTTGTTGTGATCTGGAATGCTCTGTATATTTTGAACTCTATGGGTTATGCAGATTGGGATCCATGTTGTTGTTTAAGCAGTATAATTGCATTAGATGCACAAGTAATAGAATGTTGTTTCCCACAATGTTCATACTGTTTAAAAAAAAAAAAAAAAAAAAAAAAAAATTTATATATATAATTCAGCCTTTCATCCACCACAGACCTTTTGTCCAAGAGGAAATTCCCAGGAGTTTAAAGTATGCTTGAGTTCAGAAGTACTATATCCATGATGGACTCTCACAGGAGCAGCCTGACATTATTATATACTGTTTAATAAGTAGGCTTATGTACATTACAAAAAGTCTCCCCTCTGTTGTGTTTCATTAACCATTAAATAAAAATAATAGTAAATCATTTCAAACACCCCCCCCCCCCCCCCCCCCCCTTTGTTTTTGTTTTTTTAAAAAAACTTGTATGCAGGTATGTGGGCCCATTCAATGACCGTTCAGGACTACCAAGACCTCATTGACAGGGGTTGGAGAAGGTATGTAAAAAAAAAAATTCTAATTCTTTAAAAAAAAAAAAAAGTTTTTATTTTTTTTTAATATACTATATATTTTTATATAATATATTATATATTTTACATTTCTCCATGTGGTCTGTTCATGAACACATGACGTAATCCAATTTAGTACAAAAAATACATCAGCAACATTACTGATTTAGTACAAAAAATATAATATCAACATTATTTATGTAAGGAATTAAACATGATTGAGTAAGCTGCTGTAGGAGAAAAAAATTTGTAAATGAATTTTTTTTTTTTGTCATTTAATATTCACTACAAGACAAGTGAATGTGTGCCATTGGGCTTCATCTTACTCATGTACTTACTGATGCTGTCCATGAAGGTCTAGCTGCTCAATAATACAGTAATATAGCAACTCGGTTCTGGATACGCTCTGGGAAAACCGTAATAATTCAATTCAGCCTGAGTGTGAGGCAGAAACAAAGAAGTGTTTTTATTACACTCCAGTACTCCCATACTTTTGCCACTCAGAGATATGTAATATTGCATCGTTTTTCTTAATAAATAAACGACCAAGTATAATATTTTTGTCTCATTTGTTTAATTGGGTTCTCTTTGTCTTCTTTTAGGTCATATTTATGCAGATATATAGAAAATTCTAAAGGGTTGACAAACTTTCAAGCACACAAATTTACACACGAATTAACAGTTTGTGAAATCCAGTCGTTTCATGTTAATTAAAGAAATAAAGATATGCCGCTGTATAAAAGGAGGATGTTATTCCTTCTTTATGCAGGTGATGTTTTCCCAAATTATATCCAACATACCAGCGTTCTTTAACCATGCTTTTATGTTTTGAACAAATCTTCTTACTGTTAATGATTCTTTTGCCTTTAGAAGTGGCAAGTATGTTTACAAGCCTGTCATGAACAAGACCTGCTGTCCACAGTACACTATCAGGTAAATATTATCATCAAAGGGTGTGTAGATAGCTCATACTCTGGGTATCCTGCTTCAAATATGTATACAGATCATATACAAGATTAATATGTAATGAAATAACCTGTAGAAGTAGATTATATTTAATGTAAAATGTTTGTTGCGTTCTATACGTAGGCATATGTAGGATAAACACGATGTACCCAAACTAATACGTGATCTGTCTATTGAAGGTGCCATGCCTTAAACTTTCATCCTTCAAAGACGCACAAGAAGATCTTGAAGAAGATGACGAAGTTCCTGTCGAAAGGGGAGAAGCCAGCAGGCCAGTGTGATGCTGGCTGTGATGGTGTGTTCCTGCTTCCAAGTTCTAGACAGTAGTCTTCTGTGTTAACCTGCAAATGTGTTTGCGATAAATTCTTCACCTCCTTTAAAATGGATTGGAAAATATTTTACGAATACTAGGAACGCAGTCTTTTAAAAAAATTGTGTTTCGTTATATATCAAACCTGATGGTTGGTTTAGTGGCAGATTTAGAAATATGATGTGATATGACATGATTCACTGACTGCGATCTGGATATTTTCCGCTTTTCAACCGTATTTCCAGTGTAAACCTGAAATTATCTTGGGAATTCAATTAACAGTTCATCAATTGGTTGAGGTCAGAAAGTATTGGCACTTGTATGGAAAATAGCAGATTTTTTTTTCTTGATTTATGGGATTCTTGATTAAGGTTGAGTGTTTGTATGAGCTTTTTTTTAATATTGTTTTATAACTGATACCCCAAATTATAGTCTTAGGAAATGGTTTTGGAGCAGGTCTTTCCTACAGGTGTGTTGAGAAGTCAATTTGTTTCTGGTAATGCAATCTTAGGTCTGTTTGACATCCCTGGCTTCCTAAAGCCTCTCGCTTCATCTCTTCAGCGGACAGTGGCTATAGCTGTTGGAATATCCAAGACATTTTTCTCAGGTGCGCTTCCCGTGCTGTGCCCTGCTGGAACACCATTTCCTCCTGTCATCATTTAGATCTTTTTGCTTCATAAAGGGTTTTGTTTATTATAGTACATTTTTGTGTTCATAGAGCTGCCTGGAAGATATAAAAAAGGATCAGTGGGTAGAATTTTCCCAGGGAAAAGAGAGATGGTGCAGACATTATTGAACTGGAGTACCAGAGATTGATGATAATGTAGATTGTCTAATTCTGTCACAGTATAGTAGTTGTTTTACATGCACATAACCTTTCATGTCTCCAAAGAGAAACTTTCATCATACATGTTATCATACTGCATGTTTTTTTTTTTTTTCTACCAAAAGAAATCACAAATTTATATCAAACAGCTGGCTAAGTAAATCCCACCTAGCATTTTACGTATGTTGTTTGGGACTGTTTAGCCAATGGGGGGTGACTAATAACAACTTGGAAACAAAAGTATAGTGGTTATATATCAAGTTTGTTATAATACGAGTTCTTACAATCACTGTAGTGTTTGCATCTTGGTGGTGGTATCTTCAGGATTATTCAATGAGCAACCTCCTCCCTCAATGTTTCATTGATGAGCCCCACTGCGTCTCCAGAGGGTTCATCAGTGAGACCTGGCACTCCAGGACCTGGTGTCCTTTTGGCCCCGTTCAAACCTCGCATTAACATACATCCTGGGTGATCCGATCATAAATAAACATCCCTAAATACAGGTGTGAACAGCATCCAGTGTGTCTCGGAGACAGATTGTGAACTGATCACTCAGGCCATCTTCGGTGGTGGTTTGGAATGCATTTGAGCACATAATATTTGTAATGTGAATGCAAAAGCTTCTGGATGCATCCCGAACAGCAACAAAGAACCGGCTAATCAGCTGCTTCCTTGCTCTATCCTGAAATACATCATCATTGCGAGACTGATTGGAAATCGTATTGAACGGTAGTGTTCTCCACGATAATGATGTATGAAATCCAATCACAAACGGTCTTTGGAGACTCTTTAAGAATGCCAGGTGTAAACGGTTATGTGTTTCAGCTGTTCACTTGTGATTGGATTACTCGAGATGGTTGTTAATGCCAGGTGTGAACAGGGCCTTTGATGCCAAATGCCCAGGAGAAGTCTTTCCTCTTCATCCAGAGCCACTGGCTGTTGAGCTGCTGGAGAAGCTTTTGATGGCTTCCCGATGAGCCTGGGCTAATACTCCCAACTCTTTTAGAAGCCTAGTCGTTGACACTCTTCTTGTTGATCTCTTCTAGACAGATCCTGACTATCGTTCAGTGTCCACTGTGAGCTCGGCATACTTAAGCCTTTTGCGCTCATACACAGTGTCGTCCCAGGGCTCTGTATGCTTTATGATGTACATAAGGAGCAAAGAGAAGGACCACAGTACAAGGTCTGGCCTGAAGTTTGTTGAGGTGATCTTAAGCGGGAATCAAAGCTTGTGGCCCATGTCGGTCAGCATCTTTCATTCCTGTGCCGCACCCAGCTACCTGGTCTCTAATATACTCTAGGTGTGAAGACTTAGAATCAGAATTCTGGCCTTCCCTGACAAATGTTAGGGATGTTACTAAGGTAGTTTACATGAGGCAGTAGTAGGTAGTGTGTTGTTGTGCATTCATTGTGTTTCCAGCATTGCATGTGAGCACTTTGTTGTACTGGTCTTGTGTCAGGCTTGTCTTGCACCCAAGTAGAAAGTCATTCATTGTTGTTGGGGATGGGCATAGATAGCATGTTTGCTGTTAGTCATACTATTTGTTGAGGTTTTTGGGACATCATATGTGGCTCTAATGATGAAAATTGTTTTAAATTTGAACTTTGTTTTAAATCTAAATGATCTAAATACAGGTCTTTCCTAGAATTCCTTCTCTTCTCTACTCCCTCCCATCTCATCCATTGCCCCTGCCTTGCCTGGGCAACAGCCTTTATGTACATTGTAAGTTGCTCTTTTTGATGCACTTCCTCCACCAGAAGGCTGAGGTCTTCCCTCCCAGACAGCACTTGGCCAACAATGTATTTGTGCTGGTGTGTGACCTTTGCCTGCTGGGTTGCCTCTGCTAGTTTTGACACCCCCTTAGGTGACAAGGTGGCCAAAGCTGTGGCTGTAAGTAGCTCACAAGTCTCGGTCAGCATCATCTCCAGCCTTACCTTGGTGCACTTGTGCTCCTCTTCTAGACTGGAAAGGTTTAGCTGTTAGAGCCCGGTGCTGCATAGGCACCTGGGTAGACCTAGCCGTTTTCTCATATTTGAACTGATCTTTCTCTCTAGCTTGTCAAGCTTTGTGATTGGTGCTGCTTAGATAGTTAGTGGCCACATGAGTTGGGGCTAGAGTGCAAAATGCAGGCACCAGAGCTTCAGATTGCTGGAGAGCATGATGCTAACAGTTCTCTCAAGGCCACTGATGGTGTCCTGCCTGAGCTGCTCTATTTGCTCTGTGTCTTTAAGAGATGCGCCCTACCAACGTCCCAGGCTCATGATGGGCTTCTTGGTCACCACTCGAATTGGTTCATGGTCGATATGGAAACGTTGCTCTAATCTTTCCTGTGCAAATGGAAATGCTTCTGGATTTACTTGGTTTGATCTTCATCCGAGCAAATTCTGTAATTTACCTCAAGCTTTCTCAGAAGTCGCATGGTACTGGTTGTAGAGAATGTTGCCAGATTGTCCATGAAAATAAGCATGAAAAAAATTACAGACCTTATTTTCTGCTCCACTAATTGCATAGTAGTTGTATTTTTAATTTTTAAAAAAAAATGTGTTTAGGTATACAGATATAAAGCTATATTGATTTCTGTCAAACTGATATTGATATTAATGCTGAGTATCGATGTGTAGGTGAGCGGATGGACTCCATGTTTGGAGAAGGAGGGGAAGTTCCTCCGGTAGATCCTGGAAAAATCCAGCACTCTCAAGTGGAGTGTCCCATCATCCCCAGCAGCCCTGAGAACGACAACGATTCCAGACCATCAACATCAGAGACTTCAAGAGAGGAAACTGTGTCATCATCAGCAGGGAAGAGCCCACGCCTCATGCCTAAACCAGGTGAGTGTCACAACATGTAAACGTGTAGTAGAAAAGAAAGGGGAAAAAACCAAACATTGCTTCAGTTTATAAAAACACACACATTGTGTTATTATTTTTTACTCTGTAAAATTCATGGTAACTAGATTAGATTTCCGAAAGAGACAGAATGACAGAATTTCTCCAAAACGTTGTGAGTTGTGAGGCCCCCCCATGAATGTGTTTGCTGTGTTATATTGCTGTAAAAAATAAAATAAAAAAGAATCAGGAAGTACCTAAAAAGTGGAACGAGAAAATCCATATCAGGATTCTACAAATCCTACAGGGGGCAACAGATACTCAGAAATGCATGAGTGCACGAGGTAACTTCTTCCTGTCAGTCTGCACCAAACTCATGTTTGCATTATTACAGTATCAACACTTTAAAAAAACAAAAAAAAAAAAAAAAAAACAAAAATCATAAAGCTCTATAACACAGGTCAGGTGTCAGAGATTTGACCCTCCGTAAAAGTCAAATTAGAAATCTGATTCTAGAAAAAAACTCTTTCAGGCTTCTGCATCGCTGAATGATTTACTGCCAAGAATATGACTGAATGAAATGTAGTACTTCCACACCTCACTGAAATGAGCAGCTCAGGAATGTTCCGGAAACAGCAAAGATTTAGAGATGCTCCCTGAAGGAGGAGAAAGAGCTCCTTTCTGTATCCCCCCCTCTCTGAAACGGAAAACACCTGGTGACAAATTTACGGTAACAGACTTTATGAGCACCTTTACGACTTTATTACCCTGAACACAGATGGAGTTAAGTGATTGATATTACACAGGTTTTCTACGTGAGCAGGAATTTCTCTGAGAGTGTCTGGATATGCGTTTGTGTGCACACACACTCCATAGAGGAAATGAATAAGTCTTGTACAGCAAGTTTTGAAGTTTATTAATGGTTGTGAGCAAGAAATAAATTGGCTTCAAATATTGCGTAAGTATGGGGCCGCGACTAAAGAAAAAGAAAGTTGTCACAGTTACGGGCCTCGTTTATTATTATTTATTATTATTATTATTATTATTATTATTATTATTAATAATAATATTATGGCTTGTACTTTATTTTAAAGCTTGTTTTTATGTTGGGGTGCATTTTAATAAATTTTTTTTAGCCAGCGTTGTAGCTCCAAACAAAATTACTGCGAGTAAGGTAATACTTTATATTTCAAGCTTCTTGTGCTAATATTTGAAATGTTTCAGATTTTGTTGTTTGTGAAATTCAAAATTGAGCAGTTTTCTTCTGGGTTGTTGTCTTGTCTTGTCAAGGCTTCAATGGGATTTATGGTCATGGGACTGGGACTGATTCTGATTTCACTGAACCATTGTTGTGGTCATTTCAGATGTATGTTTTGGTTCATTGTCCTGTTGGAAAAATCCAACCCCAACCCAGTTGTTGCTTTTTGCCAAAGATGGTCAGATTTTCATTTAAAATCTCCTGGTACTCGTAAGAAGGTTCCCCTGTGCCTTTAGAGGAAAAACAGCCCATACATCTCAGATCCTCCACCATACTTACCAGTGTCAATTAGAATGTATTTATTTATTGTTTTTAATAACAATCCTTCTATTTACTCTTTTTAATCTGCGTGTTTAAGTCTATTTTTGTTTCATTGGACCGTAAAATCCAGTTCCCTAAAGTTCCAGTAGCGTTTATTGAACTCCGGGTGCTTCCATTTATGGTTCTATGACTTTCTTCTGGCACGCTTTCCAACTGTGGTCTGTTGACCATGCAGGTGGTGTGTATTTGTAGATTTGGAGGCTTGGTTAGCCCAAAATGCTGCCCTCTTTTGCAAATCTCCACTTGAGACCATGGGAGAGTTTTGCCTCCTAAGTAGGGTTGTGTGATGCGGTGATGTATCTTCACAAGTCGATATACCTTCACAAATTATGGCACAGTCTCGCACACATTCACACATTATGGACAGTATGGAAATGCCAATCAACACTTGTCTTAGGACTGGGGGAGGAAACTAGAATACCCTGAGGAAATCGCCGTAGCACAGGGAGAACCCTCAACCCCAGAGCTGCGAGGCAAACATGCTAACCGCTAAGCCACCGTGCGATGCCATGAATGAAATTTTTAGCTAGAATCATCTTTTAAGCTTTTTTAAATGCTATGCTGCTATATTGGAGAATCGTTCCCAAACCTATATATCATGTCCCGTATCACATACCATAGAAATGGTTTTGCGAATCTTGATATATGTATTTTTTTTTTTTGTCATATCGCTCACTCCTACTCCTAATCCTCCTCAGTATGCCTGGCAGGAAAACACATGCGTGTCCTCTCCCAGGCTGCGTCATCACAGCTTCACTTCTTGTTTTATCAGTGGATGTGGGCATGTTCATGGTTGTAGATATAGACATTGCTCGATTTATTTTATTCTGTAATCTTCCATTCTCTAAGGTGGCGAACGCATAAGGAAAGTTGGCCTCATATTTCTGTCGTATTTAGAAATATGACGTATATACGTCAGTGAAACAGGAAGTCACTGTCTTCTGACATTTCTCATATTTTCAGTTACTTAAACGCAAAGCAACAAAGGTTTTTCAGAACTAGGGTGCCAATATTTTTTGGACCTGACTCATATATTTGTAATATATATAAAATATATGCGCTGCTCGACACAGATTATTTGGCGTGTGTGTGTATGTGTTTATAATCCAGAGTAAGACCTTCTAGTTATTGCTTCTAGTAAGTTCTTCACTTCCTGTGTTTTTCTTGTCCTGTAAAATATCGTGCCAGAAATATCACTCATCCAGAAATGCTTTGGCTCTCCACACTTCATACTGTTTACACCACACTAACCCCTCAGGAGGAGGATGTTTCTAAGTATTTTATTTGTTTCTTCTGTCTATTGGAAAGAGTGTACCATGTTGCAATGGTGCATGTTTCTTAATGATCTTAACTTTTTTTTAGCAAGTGAATTACATATACATATATTCACACATGGTTCACATGGCCAAAGATAGTCCTGGGTCTTTATGATGTGTTAATGGCTCAAGAGGGAGAATCTGTCTTCAGGAGGAACAAATCTGTCTGGCTTTATTGCCTCCCTGTACATTGTGTGTCTCGTGGGAGATGTTCATGTTTGCACATTTTTGTCCATTTTTACAAAACGCTTAACAATTTCAAACCTTCATAACGGTCAGCTCACATGCTAGACGCCATTTGTCGTGTCGGAAGCGGATCCACAATGAAGAAACGACCCGTTTTGTCCCTGCTAGCGTGTGCGCGCGCGGTCAAGTTTGTAGCTCTAAAGCGGCCAGGGGCGTCAAGCAGACAGTAACAGGGCCCAGGCCTCAGCTCTGGAAGTGGCCCAGCATCTGCTCTGCTTCTCCTGCTCGTGTTTACTCTTCTTTACAGGAATAAAAAAAATAGTCCAGCGAGTCGCACGTCCCCGTGCCGTGTTTATAACGTCCGTTGGAAAGCTTCCTCTTCTTATTTAGCCGTTTGAATTTATTAACAGGAAAAGAATGAAGGTGGACAAATGTTGCGAGGAAAAACGAATCGCCATCTAAGCTGATAACTCGCCGTCATCTGTCGATTTCTTTTCATTTAGAAAAGAAAATTCCCAACTGCGTTTTTATTAAAAAAAATAAATAAAAATTTAAAGGACTATATCAAAAGCTTAAGCAAAGCTGGCTACAGTTTATGGCCTTGAGTGAATAATAAACAGCATATTTGTTACTGTCAAAATGCTGTGGATGGTTCAGATATTTCTGGGTTTTTGTAGAGTTTCAGTTTTGTAACACATTTAAGACTAGCACGTCAATGATCGCGTTAGTCCAGTGCTTACTTGTCCATTTCACCATGATTTGTTCCCGACAAGTTCTGAACTGTTTTTAGAAAACTGTTTCTTTCATACATACTGTGTGTTGAGCAGCATTTGGGTTTCATTCTTCCGACTCGCTCCGTCTCGCTCTTGGCAGATGACTGGGCCGGCAGTGGGTATGTGGGCAGTTGGCATGGGGCCAGGCAGGAAACGGCCTTGCTTTCCTTATTGCTCTAAACAGGATGTCAGTGTGTAAACTTTTGCTCTCAGGGTCTGGCTTCAGCCCAGAAAAGATGGGAGGAGGAGGAGGAGGAGTGCACATCAGTGTACAACTCACTGTAAAATCAATTGAGGAAAGCCTCTTTCCATCCGCACACATCGTGTCAATTTTTGCCGAAAACATTAGTAGGAGTTGAATTTCAGCATTCCTAGAAAACTATTAATATGGAATGTTCTTAGAGTTAAGTGCAAAGGTTAACTGCAACCACTGCCAAGTGTGTTGGATGATACGACAGTTTAAACTACTATCAGTAATAATACTGGCACAGTTGGTGTGTGGTGAATATTAATCTCAGGCCCTTACTCTAATCGCCTTTATTGATGATTTTTTTTTCTCCTGTCCTCACACAGTCCAGGAATACCCGAGTTTTCATCCAGGGAGCCCCAGGCCTGAGCAAAGGCCTCCTCCCTGCTTCTATTTAAACCTGAGAGGTCTGGGGAGGGAAAAAGCCCTGCAAAAAGCAGCAGGAGCCAGTGAACAGAGTGCATGTTGTTTTACAGCCTCGGCTACGATGATGTCATGTTGTCGAAGGACGGGAAAATGAGTTCCATCTCCACAGAAGGACCAAATCCCGTTATTCACTACAGTGAGCTAGAAGCCTCCTTCAGCGATGGAGAGACGACTTTGCAGATTACACACATGCATGCACACCATGTGGCTTCCATATGCATACACATAGACCATCTTGCAATACTTTCAGAAATTTCTGGAAGAACTATAAGAAAAGTTGTCCCCCCCCCCCCCTTTCTTTCTTTTAAACACGCAAGTATAGGCATGCATTCCCGTAGCCCTGCAGCTACCCAGCACATAGCAATTGGAAACATGCTCTCACACCCAGCAAAATGGCTCCAAATGTAGAATTCACGCAGTATCTGCTGTCCATTATAGCGTTTTTCCTTTGGCCATAATATCCTCAATTTCAAACTGTTTTGGGGGGGAGACACCTACTTGGATTGTAAGTCAGTGTGCAAAAGGTGGTATAAATCTCTCCACTGCCAAACTGCAGTAAAGAGGCTTTCTACAAGGATCGTCTTTGTCAAAGATCCTTATGTAAAGTTGTTTTCTGTAAAGTTCCTTTCTGTAATGTTATTTTTTCTGTAAAGCTCCTTTCTGTAAAGCTCCTTTCTGTAATGCTTATTTTTTCTGTAAAGCTCCTTTCTGCAAAGCTCCTTTCTGTAAAGTTGCTTTTTGTCAAGCCCTTTTCTATAAAGTTATTTATGTAAAGCTGCTTTCGGTGAAGTTCCTTTTTGTCAAGCTCCTTTCTATAAAGCCCCTTTCTGTAGAGTAGCTTTCTTTCAAAGATCCTTTTTGTAAAGCTCTTTCCTGTAATGTTTTTTTTTTTTTTTTTTTTTTTTTTCCTATAAAGCTACTTTTTGGTAAAGTGCCTTTTTTGTAAAACTACTTTCTGCGAAGTTCCTTTCTGTAAAGATGCTTTTTGTAAAGTTCTTTTCTGAACTACAAAAAAAAAAAAAAAATTCATACATTGAAAATAGTGAAAAAGCTCACAACTTGACATAGAATTTGTCCAACAAGCATCACAGCCTTGACTTGGATTCGGCAGATTACACAGCTAAACATTTTATTGTTTAGTTCAGGCATATAACTGTTTTTCCTGTGCAGTGACTCCTGAAGCCATCACCAGTTCACCATTTAATTTACGTAGCCTGATTGTGAAGGAGAGTGATAAACAGTGGTGTTAAAAAACGATATAGATGCAAAACACTGTAACCTTATGATTTGATGCTGTTTAACCACGTGCACACTATACATGCCACTTTTCTCTGTGTGCGTTTACTTGTAGCATGAGGAGCAGCTACGATTGTTAGCTTAATAACGGCACAGTTTGGGGGTGTATCGTACTGGGCTATGACTATGACTGCTATAACACCCATGACCGTTCAGACAACAGCAACTGGGCCCCCGAGTCCTGATTGGTCAGAGCTACAGTATATGGTGCGAACGCATTATTTCTTGTCACAAATAATCCTTTCAGAACCATTTGTTAATGATCGAATTGCTTCTACTTAAGAGCATTGCATTCATAAAAACGAGGACGTTGTAATTTAAATCTGGAAGTCTGATTTGTAGGTGTTTGGCGAGTGTGCACTTTTTGTTTCATTTTGATTGAATGTTTTTTGACCAGTTTATTATATTTGGTATTGAGAAACCCAATACTACACCTAGCATTGCTATCGAGGTTGTAAAATTGGTATTCAAATATATTAAATGATCCTGCTCCTGGTTATTTCAGTCAGAGGTATGAAATTGAGGGAAATGGTGCAATTATCCTGGATTGTCCAAGTAAATACATTACTACTTCGATAGATGGAAAAGAGGCCATGCAGGCTTTCCCTTCTTCTTGAAGCATGTAATAAGTTCCCTCTTGGCTTGGTACACTAGTGATGCTAATGATGATGAAAGATGAATCTTCTCTGTTTTGTTTCTGCTGACTCAGGCGTGGGAGCGGATCCAGGCAAACCTCCATGTCGCAAAGCGAAGGATATCCGGAAAGAGCGACGACTACAAAAGGAGCAACAGAAGCAGCAAGATGGCGGATGCACTTTAACAAACCTGACGCCTGCTCCAGCAACCCCATCATCTGGGCAACCCAAACCGTTAGAAGAATTTATCACCGACTCGCTGCCTGATGAGCCTCTTCATCGTTTCGAGGTTAGAAATTGTCAAGATGTGGTTTTAAATCATTTTGAACAAATCAAGTAAAAGATTGCAGAAGTAAAAGTTTTTGCAGTTGGTTGGGTGAGATCAGCTTGTCAGAGCTTGTCTTTGCTAGAAACCACAGTGTATCGTCTTCCTTTTGTCCCTTGAGACATTAATCCAGATTTTCCTCTCAGTTAACCAGTCTGCTTGAGTTGAGCCCTCTGACAGAGGTCATTCGGTTTTCCTAAGTAGATCGCAGGACATTGGTAAGTGGCCTCTTTTCAGCAAGGGTACCGTGTGCTTTTTTTTTTTGTCTGCTTTGCTTCAAGCCATTTACTTATTTCATCCATAAAGCATTCGCTCTAGCACACAAGGCGAAAAAACCAGCACCGGCTTTCCGGCGCGTGTTTGACATGTGGTAACTGTGTGCTGTTAAAGTGCAGTCCCTCCTGTGCGTTAGTATCAACCTATCATTCGGAAACGGAGGAGTTTCTGCTTGCATGTGATATATCGCACACTTCCTCTGCAGGCTACTTCTCACTTCATCATCGCGCAGTTTGGGAATGCTGTCTGAGGCCATTAAACATTTGAGGGGGGCAGGGGGGCGGTGAACGAACGGGACGTGCAGCACCAGTTTCTTAATGAGATGTTTACTCGGGTTCAATCAACCCCACTCCAAATGCGATTTATCATACACCACATGCTGCTTGCGATAAACCGAGTGCTCACAAACACAAATTAGAGGCATTTTGTTTCAAATTAAAAAAAAAAAGAAAGTATTATGTATTTATTTATTTATTTTTACAAATTTCACTGACGCGTTTCTCAGTGCAACTGACCTTTTGATAAAATCGCAGTAAGAGGAGGAGAGCCAACAGAGGTTGTATATGTGAGAGAGACCTCAATGGAAAAGGTCACCGATTTTTCAGAAATGTTCATTAATATCATCTCATCCCAAATGGATGAGATTGGCAGGGATTAGGTTCATTACAGGGTTTTGACTCCAGATTGGAATCACGTCAGCCTCGTCTTTTATAGTTTGGAGCGACATGAGGCCAGGGTTTTGATTGCCGTTTGGTCCGTTATCCTTGCACTGTGTCAACGTTAAGAGGCTGAAACCTGGGACACAAAAAATTCCAGACATATTCCAGCAAAAACCTGGTCATTTGTCACTGAGCTATTAAACAGAAGTTACTGATTTGACTTTTTCCTCTTTAGAAAAACTCTTAAATGTTAGGTGATTCAATATAAGGACTATAAACCGTTGCTTTGCACAAATCCGAATATTTCACTTGCGTCTAATATTACATTTAATAATATTATATAATGTCTTCTGAGTCATAAACATTTAAAAAGTCCATAATTTACCGCCTCTGCAACTCCTGCACTGCCCCTCAGCTACCTTTGTGTTTCTTTGCCTGGCTCTCTTTAAAGAAACACTGAATGGCTAAAACGGCTGCAATTGGATCAAGGATCCAGTATTTTCAGGATAACGGTTTTTATGATACGAGCTCAATCTTAATACAAACCTGATAATAAGATTGTTCACATTTTCTAGATGCAGCAAGCAGAGGTGAGACTACGAACAGATTTTACATCTAAAGTGAAAAACCTTTGAACCTTGAAGCATTATCTTGAGGTAAAAACAATCCCATGAATGAGATGCTACAGAATAAAATTCATGCTATGACCTACAACCTCCTCGAGGGGGCAGTGTAAGTACAGTGAAAGCTTCCTTCACAGCCTACTTCTTTATAAATGCTGGCTTTTCACATTCCCTGAGCCTTTCCGATGCTGTTAGTGTTTATGAGGATGATGCTTGCTGTGTCTTGGTTACTCCTTGTATTCTCAATCAACCACCAAATATTGCAAAACAAACAGCCAGGCCACTTGAAAGATACTACTTGTGTGCATCTCAAGTAAAAGTTGCTAATCTTTTGAAAGCAAATGTAGTAGTTTCCCCCCCATATTCATACAGGAATCTAAGGAAAGGCCAAACAAAATAAATCTTATACCGGTTTCCTTTTAGATCCCAGCATGAAGACTTGAGAAGAATAAGCACTTCATCCAACACAAACATGACAAGAAGGACTAATAATTAGAAGCTGGTTTGCTAGTCGAGTAAATATTTTAGCAGGACTACTGGAGTTCAAAAAGTTGTCTTTTGTTAAAATGACATCATCTAATAATATAGGGGGGTAGGGGTGTTAAGCCAAAGTGCGCTAACATTTTGAACATAGCGATGCTACCTTTTGTCAATCTATTCTTTTTTCCAGTCAGTTCAATCTTCAAACTGGTGAAAAAATGACTACTTTTACCTCCAATTTCTGGATGCTTCCCACAGACAACACAGTACACTTTCTGATTTGACTCATTTTGTTCCCTTGCTGCGCCAGCTTTTGAAATCCATCCATTTTCTGTACCGCTTATCCTATGCAGGGTCGCGGAGGACACCCTGGCCAGTGTGCCACCCCATCGCAGTGCACAGTCGCACACTCTCACACACCCATTCAAACACTGTGGACAAATTAGAGATGCCAAACTTTGGACTAGGGGAAAAATTCTTTTCTGCTTCTTTTTGTCAGTATTGATCGTAATTCTGATTTATTCCTGTTGTCTGCTCTCGAAACTGTACAGGTGCTGCCTCTTTTAACTAGCAGCACTCCAGTACTAATAGAAATACTACTACTAAGTGCCAAAACAGAAGATAATTCGCTCTGTCGTCGGGAGATCGCGAGTTCGAATCCCAATGATGCCACAGCCATCCGAGGCAGCGATTCAAAGAGGACAGAACTGGCCATGCTCTCTGGGTGGAAGGGACGATCTCGCCACTGTCAGTCAGAGTGACACAAACCAATCGTGGGCGTGTGTGAGCTGATGTATGTGGAAGAGGGCAGATAGCACTTTCCTCCGAGCATGTTATGCTGCCATGTGAATAGAAAAGATGCTGTTATGTGATGATGTTGTGGAAGAGCCAGCTACTGTGTGGGAATTGGCAAATGACCAAAATTTGGAGGAAAGTTGGAAAAACAAATAGAGCAATAACAGCTAAGCGAAATTAATAGCTTGCTCAAGTCCAACACACAAGTGGCTTTTGCTTTCAAAAGTACTGACGAGATTTACAAGGTATTGTCTTTACAGATAAACTATATGGCCAAAAAGTTTGTGGACACCTGACCCTTGCATTCATGTGGGCTTTTAGAACATCCCATTCCAGATTTAGTTCCCCTTTGCTATTATTGTAATGTCCACTCTATTGGGAAGGCTTTCCAGACAGCTTTCCAGTTTAACCCAAAGGTGTTCAGTAGGGTTGAGGTCAGGGCTCTGTGAAGATCACTTGAATTCTTCCACAACAACATTGGCAAACCATGCCTTCTTGGAGCTCAATTTGTGCACAGGGTCACTGCCATGCTGGGACATGTTTTGGCCCTTTAGTTCCAGTGAAGGGAAATTGTAAAGCTACAGCATGCAAAGACATTCTGTACAGTTGTGTGCTTCCAACTTTGTGGTAACCGTTGAGGAAAGCCGACATACACATCTCACAAAAGTGAGTACACCCCTCACATTTTTGTAAATATTTGATTATATCTTTTCATGTGACAACACTGAAGAAATGACACTTTGCTACAATGTAAAGTAGTGAGTGTACAGCTTGTGTAACAGTGTAAATTTGCTGTCCCCTCAAAATAACTCAACACACAGCCATTAATGTCTAAACCGCTGGCAACAAAAGTGAGTACACCCCTAAGTGAAAACGTCCAAATTGGGCCCAATTAGCCATTTCCCCTCCCCGGTGTCATGTGACTTGTTAGTGTTACAAGGTCTCAAGTGTGAATGGGGAGCAGGTGTGTTAAATTTGGTGTCATCGCTCTCACACTCCCTCATACTGGTCACTGGAAGTTCAACAGGGCACCTCATGGCAAAGAACTCTCTGAGGAATGCTGAAAAAGAATTGTTGCTCTACATAAAGATGGCCTAGGCTATAAGAAGATTGCCAAGACCCTGACACTGAGCTGCAGCACGGTGGTCAAGACCATACAGTGGTTTAACAGGACAGGTTCCACTCAGAACAGGCCTCGCCATGGTCGACCAAAGAAGTTGAGTGCATGTGCTCAGCGTCATATCCAGAGGTTGTCGTTGGGAAATAGACGTATGAGTGCTGCCAGCATTGCTGCAGAGGTTGAAGGTGTGGGGGGTCAGCCTGTCAGTGCTCAGACCATACGCATCAAATTGGTCTGCATGGCTGTCGTCCCAGAAGGAAGCCTCTTCTAAAGATGATGCACAAGACAGCCCGCATACAATTTGCTACAGACAAGCAGACTAAGGACATGGATTACTGGAACCATGTCCTGTGGTCTGATGAGATCAAGATAAACTTATTTGGTTCAGATGGTGTCAAGCACGTGTGGAGGCAACCAGTCTCCAAAGACAAGTGTGTCTTGCCTACAGTCAAGCATGGTGGTGGGAGTGTCATGGTCTGGGGCTGCATGAGTGCTGCCGGCACTGGAGAGCTACAGTTCATTGAGGGAACCATGAATGCCAACATGTACTGTGACATACTGAAGCAGCGCATCATCCCCTCCCTTCGGAGACTGGGCCGCAGGGCAGTATTCCAGCATGATAATGACCCCAAACACACCTCCAAGACGACCACTGCCTTGCTAAAGAAGCTGAGGGTGAAGGTGATTGACTGGCCAAGCATGTCTCCAGACCTAAACCCTACTGAGCATCTGTGGGGCATCCTCAAACGGATGGTGGAGGAGCTCAAGGTCTCTAACATCCACCAGCTCCGTGATGTCGTCGTGGAGGAGTGGAAGAGGACTCCAGTGGCAACCTGTGGAGCTCTGGTGAACTCCATGCTCAAGAGGGTTAAGGCAGTGCTGGGAAAATAATGGTAGCCACACAAAATATTGACACTTTGGGCCCAATTTGGACATTTTCACTTAGGGGTGTACCCACTTTTGTTGCCAGCGGTTTAGACATTAATGGCTGTGTGTTGAGTTATTTTGAGGGGACAGCAGATTTACACTGTTACACAAGCTGTACACTCACTACTTTACATTGTAGCAAAGTGTCATTTCTTCAGTGTTGTCACATGTAAATATATAACTAAATATTTACAAAAATGTGAGGGGTGTACTCACTTTTGTGAGATACTGTATGGGTGTGATAGTCAGGTGTCCACAAACATCTTTGGCGATGTAGTGTACTGTATGTAGTCACAGAGAAGGGATTACTGCACAGAGCAGCTCTTAGTAAAACTAAATTGACATCAAACACACAAAATTAAAATGGTCTCATAATAATGTGCGGCGTGCGGATTAGACATTGATAGTTCTGGGTGCTGGACTACTGATTTGTCTGCCCGTGTGATTATATAAATAATGCATCATTTGTTTTCTTGAAGTGATTATCTTTGAACAAAGTAGAAAATTTGTAGCGTTTCCTAACCGCTATAATGACAACAATAAAGCCTATGAAATAAGTTTATATATACTAGTTTCGCATTGCAAGCAATTTCTCTTAAATATTTTCTTAATCACTGTCAGATTATGGGTTTGTGTTTTATGTGCTGGTTGGTCATAACATTTCTAAAGCGTATAAATATTTAATAGGTCATGAATGTTCATCATAAAGTAAAATGTAGGCTAGTTAAATCGTGACTTTGCTTGTTCTCACCTAACCAACTCTGAAACCAAAATCTGTTGGAGTGTACTGATACGATGGGGTCCAAAATTCTGAGACCACAGTGAAAATCTGCAATTTTCATTATTTAAATGTAAGCAAATTTGTGATGTTGTCCATGTTGACTCCTTTGTACAAAAGCTCAGATTTTTATCATTGTTTGTTTGTTTTTTTTTTAATGTTTTTTTTTTTTTTTTTTTTTTTTTAAAAGGTAAGAGTCTTCTCACTTCTATTGAAGAACGTGTTCAGACTACACTCTGATGGATTTGATCTAACGTGGATCATCAGGTTTTACACCAACCTGTGGAGCATGTCCACAGCTTTTCATTCAAGTTGTTGTTTATAGTATCATTTGTAATAAAAAAATTTTTTTATGTTAAATTAAAACAGAATAGAATGCCAAGCAGAAGCATTTTCACTAGTGGGCCCAGGCTTTTGCACCCCTCTTTTATTCATATATATATTTATTTATTAGTGTTTTTAAATTATATTCTGTTACTATCTTTTTTTATTTTGCTAAATATTGTGTACTTGTATCAAATTTTCTGTATTTGATCATAGATCTGTTGTGTATTTTGAGATGAGATTCACACTGAGTTGCTAGTTTATCAGGTACACCTACCATGGGCACTTGGACACACAAAAAAAAACCCAGTTACTCTCACTAACTGGACCACCCTTGACCACATATTATATATATGTATTGGGCAGGTGTACTTTATAACCCGGCAACTCTGTGTATTTTTTAATTAGTTTGAGAAATATTTATGTTCTTAATATGCTTTTCATGTCTCACTTAAACCAGCCTTTCTCTGTTGATAATGCACCTGAATTTTTTTCCCTTGGTAACCTCCTCGTGAACGTCCTCTTTTTGAAGGTGAGGCTAGTGCGCTCCATGCCACCGAGTCCACAGTTCAAAGCTTCTTTCGATGCCTCTTACCAAGTGTACAAACTCTACCAGATGGTTGTTCACCACGACCCACCCGATAAGCCTAGTGAGAGCCAGGTCAGAGGTCACACAGCTTCTATGAGGCACTGGGGTGGGACTCTGGGTTGACACTTGTGGCTGAGCGTACATGACATGGCCTTCCTCAAGATTTCATCTTTAGGTACAGTCGTTAATAAATCTTTGGTAGCGGTGCATAAAGACGACTGGACGGGAAGTGGTATCAGAGTGGACACATGATACATTTAGACGATAGCTCACCAGGCAAATGGAAGCTCCAGCATGCTGGCCAATCCCATGTTTTGGTTGATTGGACTCCTCAATTGACTTGGCTAAAAAGTTCTAGCTAATGTAATGCAGTAACTTCTAGATCACTTTGATGGATATGAAATGTGTTGTTCCGTTCTCGCATCACATGTAAGTCCTGGTTTCATTCACAACACGAGGTGACTGCGTGTAGTAAGCAGGTGAGTTATATGACAGCTTTGTGTTCGTCAGTGTTTCCATATAGCTGTGTGTTTCGGGTTGTGAAAAGAACATTCGTCAGGAGTGCACACCAATCAGGACGCCTCATAAAAATATGAATTGTACTGTAAAAACTGTATATTCAGAGCATCAGGCGGTGGTATTCGGAAGCAGGTGCTGCAGTTACAGCATTGAGTTGCGTGGTACTCCCCTTGAAGCCCATTACATTTAAACATACCAAATTAAGAATAGGGTCCCCGACATCCTCCCCTCCCCCAAAATCCATCAGGTAACTGAATTAAAACATAATGGCCAAAATCCGCTTGTCCTGGACACACAGTCTAGTGATTTGGCCCCCATGTATAATCTTGAATATGTTCCTCCATTCACTTAAGCACCTTCAGCATCTCTTCTGAGCGGTGGAAAATTTCTGCCACTTTTAAGAAATACAGTAAGATGACGTAATTTCAAAGTACGGCATGGGTTTTAACGTGCAAGAAATTGTCCAAAATTTGGCCGATCGAAATGAATTTTGGAAAGCCCCGAACTTTCATAGTCTTTAGCGAAGAGTCAGAGGATCTTAACTCTCCATTGGACAAGGGGGCTGGCAGTAAACAGCACATTTGTTATTGCTGTCCATTCAAATAGAGAAAGTGACATTTTGCCCAGGATGAGGATGGTGCTGTTTGTAGTGTGGCTTCGTTTGAGGAAGATGATCCTGAATTTCATCATCTAAGGGGGAAACATTGATGTGAAAGCAGTGATTCCAGGCTTTGGAATTTTTCTAAGAGACTGTAGAACTCTAGGGAAGATAAACAGTGCATTGTATATAAATGTCTATGTTCATCCATCAGTTCAACAGCATGTAGAGTTGCATTAAGAAGATGAAACAGTGAAGAAGTTTCACTATTTATAAGTTACTTGTATGGTTTCCATCGACACTAGCCAGTCTCCGTGGAGGTGTGTTTAGTAGTTTGGATGCTTCATTTATGGAGCGATTTTAGTAGGAATACCTGTACACCTGCTCATTCGTGCAAATATCCAATCATTTAATTGTAAGGCTGCAGCACGGTGCGTGAAATCATACACATACAGGTCAATCAAACAGCAGAATGGAGAAATATGTTGTCTCGGTGACTCCGGTGCCAGAAGGGCTGGTTTAAAACTACTGTTCGTCTTGGATTTTCATACTCAGCAGTCTCTGGAGTTTACACAAAATGGTATGAAAACCAAAAAAAACCCACTCAGTGAGAGGAAGTTCTGCAGGTGAAAATTCTAGAGTGGTATGAGCCGACAGGAATGCAACAGTAACTCAAATAAACACTCTCTACAACTGTGGTGAGCAGAAAAGCATCTCAGAACCCACTAAATGTCAAACCTTGAGCTAGATGGGCTGCAACAGCAAAAGACCACATCAGGTTCCACCCTTGTCATGAGGAGTCTACACAGGCTCACCCAAACTGGACCGTTTGGAGGGGAAAAAAGACCAGAGGGTGAGTTTGTGTCCACAGTAACTTGAGTTTTGAGGCAGCAACACCACCGCTGCACCACCGTGCCACCCATTTTACGTATCACTTCATTTGCAGCGAGGCCTTTGAATTCAGTTTATAGTGTAGGTTTATCAGTGATGCGGGGCCTGTGGGGGGAAAAAAACCCAAAAGAAGTTGGTGAATTGGGGAATTTGACAACTTGAGCTAAGGTGAAAAAGATGCGGGGAAAGTACTGAAAAGAAATAAAAGCTAGACACGTAAAGTACCCAGACGTTAATAAGCCGAGCGTTTAAACAGAAGTGAGATGGAATAATCTGTTCAAACAAATCGGATATGAGGCAAAGCTGAGGCTAGGGGAAAGGGATTGAGCTCGGTGCTGCTTGTGAATGTACGTGCGCGAGAGAGAATGAATAGAGTCTTCAGAAAGGAGTGGACATGTAAGAGAGGAGGAAGGAAATGAGAAAACCGCTCCCATACGTAGTGCGTACGCAGTGTTTCTACAGGTGTCTCGGTAAAATTGGGCGGTTGTTAGTCATGAACTGCTTGGCCTCTGGAGCAGGTATTTTACCTCCATGCCTTTCACTGGCTGTAAGAATAAACAGCAGTCTTCTGTCTGCTTATGCCCACGTGCAGACAAGCTTCATCCACAGTTTAGCTGTGTAAATTTTCCTCTGTTCAAGAAGCCGCTGATGTCATTTTCCTTTTAGCTGCACTTAAACCACCGGGAAAGCAAATTCTTCTCCATGATCGTGAGGTGGCTGTATTCTAACCTTGAGTTTTCTCTTAGATGCAGATGGATGGGGCACTAAGTAGGTCATATTTTCAGGTCTGATTTGTAGTTTTCTCTGATGTCTTTTTCCGTTCCTTGGGGATTTTCTAACCCTCAAACCAGAGTTAAGTCATTTTCCCCTCACTGTACCCTATACTGAACCTTTTATTTTCCTCTTATCATGGACGACCGCTACAATTTTTGTCTTTCATGCGTTTATGTTATGAAGTCATCTGTTATAAAGTACAGTGTTGTTCGTGGCAATACACTCAAGTTGGATACCAAAGATGGACACCATTTGGAAAAACGTCTGGACAGGTCGTTAGCTACAGGCCACTTTACGTCAGGGACGTACAGTACTAGCACATACAGAAGTGCTTCAGATTTGCTCACAACCATTTTGATAGGATAGTGACAATAATTTAAAGTGCACCTATTGTGTTTTTTCAAATATTACCATTCAGGTAGTGTGTTCTAGAGCTGTTTGTGAATGTAAAAAGTCTGCAAAGTTTCAAAAATCAAAGTGCATGACAAATTGAGTTATTGACTCTCTAAAGAAGGAACCGATTCTGAACAGCTGAAACGAGTCGTTAGTAATTCCAGGGCTCCAGGCAAAAAAAAAAAAAAAATCAATCTAGGAGCCATTGGCTCCTAAACCCAAAATAATTAGGCGCCAAAATATAGTGATGTCATATGACATATGATGATATGATTGTTAGACGGCTACCTCACACTGCCTTTTCTTTCCCCTCTGTACTCTCTGCCTTTGCTTACTCTGCCTCCCATAGTTTACACAATGTATTCTTTACATACACAATATGTGCAACATTCAGTATATCATATTATAATAATGAGTCTTTATTGATCACATGTACATTACAGTACAGTGAAATTCTTTTCTTTGCATATGCCAGGTTGTTAGGAAGTTGGGGTCAGACATGATATAGCACCCCTGGAGCAGAGAGGGTTAAGGGCCTTGCTCAAGGACCCAACAGAGGCAGCTTGGCAGTGCTGGGGCTTGAAACCCCGACCTTCCGATTAATAACCCAGAGCCTTAACCACCAAGCCACCACTGCCCCATATTGAATCATATTACCGTAAATACTTAAATGTCCAGTCATTTGTTTCTTTTTTTTTTCTTCACTTTTTTATTCAACTATGTACAATTAGTTGTTTCCTGCTTATTCAGGCTCAGAGTCATGTAGATTGCAGTGAATTTTATTTTCCATTCCCTCATCTCTTTTTCTGCGACTTTATCACTAGCACGTTGCTCTGCTTTCACGGTTGGGGTGGCACGAGGGGCAGACCTAGCAACGACACAATCCCTGGCGTTCTTATGTTTTTTACTGTCGCCGCCATGCTTCTTCACGGTTTCTTTTTTAAAATGACTCGAACCGGTAATGAACTCTGTTTTACCAGCAATATCTTGTCCTGCTTTAGCACAAAAGGTGCAGTACATTTTCCCATTGTCATAACGTAACCAGGGGAACTCTTGCAGCCAAGCTGATTTAAACGGTCTTGTCGGGATGGGAGCCGCAGGGACGGGAGAAGACGACTCGACTCGCTGCGCTTGGCTGTCATCATCTGTAAAAGATTGCACACCGATTGAAACGGGCTGGGATGACTCAAACGTCACTTGAGAACTTTCACTGGTCGAGTTGGTCTCAACATCGTCGGCATCTGATGTAGAGGAGACAGGGTTTGGACGGGCAGGGAATGAGGAAAAAGTCTGATATTTTTCGTTTGCGCGTTTCATTTTCTTGTCAGCTGGCTAACGTTAATTAACTGTGCAGTTAGCTAGCCTACATATAACGGATAAATTCACATTCCAACGAACTAAACCACATCAAACTAAATTAAACACCTTTAATAAAGTTAACACTTCCAACTTTTTAACCCGATAAACGTAACGTTAAACCTGTTTCTGTTCATCTATACAGCCGACGCTTCAACCACTGCAGGATGAGTGCAGAGTTATTTATTGGAAACCATACAGGAGTGCACGCGATAGGGCAGATAGACGCAGGCGCAAGAGGAGATGAGAGTTCAGTAGCCTAACACAACAAGACGTATGGTCATTTCTATTTAATTAGTTTTTACATTTTGTTTGTGGGTAACGGTGGCCACTGGCGACTGGCAGAAAAAAACATGGTCACAAAATTAAAAAGTTAGTCGCATTGGCGACCATTTTAGTCGCCATCTGGAGCCCTGAATTCCAGACTTTACTTCCTGTACTAAGCTACGTAGGTTTGTAACAAAAAGCCCCACCTCTGGTCTTCATCAGCTGCTCACTGACAGAGGTAGACCAGTCACAACAGACTGGGACATCTGACCAATCAGAGCAGAGTATGCTCTCTGAAAGGAGGAGTTTAGAATGAATCATTTAGAACGGGTCATTTTTGACACGGGGGGGGGGGGGGTGGAATGCTGCAGTTATGCTCAATTATGAGCAGATTAAAGTGTTTTTGAATACTTTTGTATGAGACCTTTTAAACAAGACAAGGCCTCTTTCAAAACCATAATAGGTGCGCTTTTAAGGAATACCTTTAGAAATTTTTCAGTCATCTTTTTAAATACCAAAATATAACATGCAGTAACCCTGAACTGTAATTTACTTTAATTTTCAGTATTTTACTTTTTCATCTTCTTACTTATATATATATATATATATATACATATTTTAGTTAAGATATTGGACTAGTAATCGGAAGGTGTTCATGAGTTCAAATCCCAGCACTGCCAAGTTGCCACTGTTGGGCCCTTGGGCAAGGCCCTTAACGCTCAACTGTATAAATGAGATAAATGTAGGTCGCTCTGGATAAGGGCGTCTGCCAAAATGCCGTAAAAAAATATCCAGTACTGCTGTTGTTTCTTTTCCATTAGTTTGTTTAGGAGAAACTCATTCCTGCTGCTTGTGAACTTTTGTGTGTGATTTTATTTTCCCTCCTCCACATCGGGCTTGTTGTGTGAAGCACTAAAAAGATACGAGTCTTCAATAAAGCAGCAGTTTCAAAACGTGAATAATGGTTTTCTTTTTGCAGTGAGATGCTTTGGTAGTTATTAAAATAGTTTTGGTGTCTTCATTCACCACTGGATGTTCTTTGTTGTTTGTTCTGGTACGTGTATAATGTTGTGCAGTACAGGGCGACAATGCTAAACAATCTCAACTCTCTGTCCACCACAATTGTAAGGATTATTCCTCGAATGACACACAGTTGGATAGTCCGGGGGGGGGAGTTAGCCAGGAACTGAGCAGAGTTCTAGCCTCACCTTCAGATTTCTGCTGTCCTCCACTGTTCCTCTACTGTCGTATATGTGGTGAGGAAAATCAACAGCAATTAATCTTCTTAAGAACAGGAGACAAACTTTTCTTAATGGATCTTGTACATGGAAAAAGAATGAGCAAGGGTGAGAGATTTGTCTTCTAAAGTTTAGTCACATTGTATGTGTATGAATAGCTCTGTTTCATTGTAACCTGTGTGTGACATCTTATTATCATCCCATTTCATTGCGTTCTTCCTCCACGCATTGCTTCTTATGCCAGTAATCCGGTTGTGTCTGGTAAATGAAACCTTTGTGTTCATTCCCTGTTCATTTCTGGTCACCGGGCCATTTTCCTTATTCCCACTAATCATCCTCCATCCTGCTGCCCCTGAAGGTGAGGCTAGTGCCGATCAGCTTTGAGGACCCTGACTTCTTGGCATCGTATGATCAGTCAGTGGAGCTGTTTGCCCGTTACCAGATGGCCGTTCATGGCGACGATCCATTCGAATGTGATGAAAGCCAGGTACGAGTCTTCTCCTGCATTCATTCTTTCTCAGATGTAGTACCACCGTGGACCACATCAACTCTTAGAAATGTTTTTCTAAGCTGAAGGGCTGCTTAAGCCACAGTATGTTAGTCGATTTCAGTTTATTTTTACAATAATTTTTTACTACTACATATTAATATATAGGATAAGAGGATTAAGAGCTGTTTTCAGTGTGTGTATACCAAAAAAAACCCAGCTGATTTAGAATAAGTACACTTTCTTTATTTTTTATTTATTTATCTATTTAAAAAAACATTATAAAAGTAAACCAGGCATTTCCCTAGGTAGAGTTTGTCTTAATACATACATCGCAGTGAACGCTATTTATGAATAATTGTACCCAGATATTGCATATACAAAAATGCACTGGGCCTGAAACCGAGCCCTGTGGAACACCAACCTTTACTTTTGCATGCACCAAGAAGTTGTCCTTAACATTCAGATACCAGCATTCAGGAAAGAGTCGTTTTCTTAACGCCAACAACATTTTCATAGTCTGTCAAGAAGAATATTGTGTGTCTATGGTATGAAAGGCTGCACAGTGATCACATTACACAAGCAAGCAAACACTTCCGGTTGTATTTGTTTAGAAAAATACATAGGTGTCGGATCTACTAAACTAGTTGAGGAGGGAATGGGTGAAATGAATTCAACATGTATGGATTGACGTAAAAGTGATTCTAATCACTGTACTTGCGTGGTCGTACCGGTTTCTACATAGCTAGTTATCAAATTGACTGACTTGAAATTAATACTGTTTTCAGTTTTGCCAAGAAAATGCCAACATTTCATAAACTCGTCGCCGCTGCATACTGTTGGTGTTAGTGCTCAAGCTTTATAAAATTTGCTACTGTACTAAGATCGAATCTAGGGTTGTGTGTGTTCGTCTTCTCTTATGGTGCAGAGAGATGCTGATCGAGTGGCAACGAGATCCTTTTTATAGTAGAAAAAGTTCTCCTTCCATGTAATGTGGAATACAGCAAGTTTAGCTTCTCAGCACTAAGAGTCTTATTGTTTAATTAGAATTCATTTGAAAGAGCATTATGCATCGATGATTTGTCAAAGTTTGTCAGGATTAGATTTCTTAACAGTTAAATAGGTTGAGTCGATTAAGATTTGTGTTATTATTGTTATTATTGTTATTATTATTATTATTATTATTTTTATTATTATATATATTTTTAACTCCTTGAGCCTGACCAGCCATTCCTACTGCTCCTCCCCCAGGACCTTCAGTGATTAAAGTTCACATGCTTTCAAGTGTAATCAACTGTTTGAAAGCCAAATTCTACAGTACAGATACTCGATATTTGACTCGTACAGATTTATAAGAATGGTCAGGACTCAGGAGTGCCTTCGCTGTCCTGTTTTTCTTCATAATAAAAATATCTACTTGATTGTTATGTAAAGCAGGTCATTCAAGCGGTTCAAAGCTTTATACAGTTTGTATGTACATACCTGTCCAGGAGCAGCATTGTTCATTTTGCGTCCAGTTTCGTCAGCTTCACCAGTAATAAAGTACTCAATCATGGTAAAGCGCTCACGAGAGAATTATTTGGCTGTGCTGGGTGCTTACCGAGACAGAATAAACACAATCAGGCAACCCAAACTGTAACACAGTTTTCCCAAACAGGTTTTCTCATACATGTAATACACTTGTGCTGAGGCCATGGATTAAACTATTATTTTTGAGCATGTTTTACACTATGTGGCGTAAAGTTTATGGACAACTGACCATCACACCAATATGTGTGCCTTCCTAAACTGTTACCACAAAGTTAGAAGTGCACAGTTATAGGCTGTCTTTGTATGCTGTAGTATTACAGTTTACATTTACAGCATTTGGCGGACACCCTTATATGGAGCGGGTTACATTTATCTCATTTATACAACTAAGCAGTTGAACTAAGGACCTTGCTCAAGGGCCCAAACCTATTCCAGCACGAAAATGTCCAATGGCGTCAATGAAGACATGGTTTGCCAAGGTTAGAGTGGAAGAACTCGAGTGGCCTGCACAGAACTCTGACCTCAACCCCAGTGAACACCTTTAGGATGAACTGGAACACCGACTGCACCTCAGGCCTCCTCAACCAACAACAGTGTCTGTGCTCATTAATGAGTGTATTGCTGAATGCCATATCCCCACAGCCCCACAGCCACGCTCTAAAATCTAGCGGAAAGCCTTCCCAGAAGAGTGGAGGTTATTATAACTTCTAAAATTGGTGTCTAAATCTAGAATCTAGAAAGGTCAGGTGTGCACAAACCTTTGCCCGTATAACGTATTCTTCCAGGTTATTTCTACAAATAAGAAAAAGGGATGCATCCATTCTATCTAGAGTTTTAGCCAGGAATTCTGGGAATGCTCGTTTATTCAAAAAGGCTGTTATTCTCAGATGTTTACAATATGCAGACACTGGGGGGAAAAACCCCATCAGGTCAATGAATTCTGCATGGCCATTATCAGTTCCTTAAAACAGACCCAGTTTTTGTAATCAATTGTAGTAGAATCTGATTGTTTGCAGGGAAAATCTGCAGAAAGACCTTTTGAGATACTACACATCTGTCCAGTGTTTGGACTTTATTTTATTTATTTATTTATTTATTTTTGGTGCTTTTTTGTTTCACTGTTAGAATTAGCCCCTTGTTTATGTCAGAAGAAAAAGCTGGTGCCGGTGCGATGGTGTTGTGAGCCCAAGCATGTAGAAACCGGTAACATACAGCAAACCTGGAAGCGCTTGAACAACAAGGCACTGTGAGAGATTGGTCGAGGGGAAGGAGCTCTCGAGCACTCTCTGTAACCTGTGAGAAGGTTTTTGTCCCCTCAGGCCTGGAAACTGGCCTGGCTCTGCCAAGGGGGCTTAGCAAATCGATAAATACTCCAGCTTATAAACCATGGCTATGAATACTAAAAGCTGTGAGAGTCACCGGTCCTGCCCAGATTCTTTCCTGGTGCCATAAGAGAGCAGTCTTTATAGCTGGGAAGCTGTATGTGTTGGTGCGTGTGTTTGCATTAGCTCAGTTCCAGCAAGTGTTTATGGCCTAAGTGGGACAAACACTCGGCTCGGAGAGTCTGGAGCAAGAACCGGCCACATGTATGAAGCAAACCAAGTTGGATATACTTAACCGGTTATTCCAAAAGTGTAGAGGTAGATGCCCTTTTCTAAATTAGCTTCAAGTTTCAGTAGTAATAATGGCTGTGCTGTCTGCATTCCCTGCTTCTTGGCCAGTCCAAAACCATTACACTGAAGCTTTCACAGCAGCCAGTACTTTATCCTGTGATGTTATTGCACTTGTATTTTATTGACACAGATGATGTTCATAGTAAAATGTCAGGCTACATTTATTTATTTATTTATTTAGTCATTATTGAGTTGCTTGGATAGAGGTTTTGTAGTTGAGGCTACAACTTATTTGTTTGACTTTTTCCAAAAGAGTACTAGTTTATGGTAGTGTTTGGTCAGAATGGATTCACATACTCGGGTCTGTGTGGAGTTCCTCATGTTCTCCCTTGTTCATATGAGTTTCCTCGATGTTCTCCAGTTTCCAGTCTGCACATGCCAATGGGGAGTCCATGGATGTGAACTCCACATAGTCCATGGACGTGAACGAGTGTGTGAATGCGAGTTTGCATGGTGCTCTGTGATGTACTGGTGTCCCATCCCAATGCGTATTCCTGTCGTGTGCCCACTGTTCCTGGGATAGCCTCAAGATACACCACAACCCTGACTAGAGTAAAGCTGTTACTAGAGATGAATGACTGGTTGGATATTTATTGCAGGAATAAAGTTTACACAAATTGAAAAAGTTGTACAACCGCCAATATACTGACTGTCTCAAAATTGACCCATTGGTAAAAGTGATACAAATTGAAATATGTATTGCAAATAAAAATGACCATTAGTGGCGATAAACTTTTTTTTGAACTACAAATCTCTGGTGAAATTTTGGAAGTAATGTTTCCTATACATGTTTGCAGATTTTTAAAAATGGATGCGGAACAGCTATGCCGAATCATCCGTTCTTAGAGCCCAGACCGTTCAAGGAGCACTTGACCATTTTGAATAGATATATGACTGTCTGAAATTAGCTCCAGGGTGTTCTCTTATGTCTAATGTCACATTTAGTGCTGCTTCGTCTACAGGCTCAGCTCTTTCACTTCCTGTTCAAGTCATTGATCGATAAGGTTCGTTTTTACGACTACCGCAACGACTATTTGCGACTATCGGGAACGAAATTGGCCATGCACTGTGGGTGGGAAAGCTGGCATTAATCTCACTTCCTTGTCAATCACAGAGCCAATCGTGGGCATCAGTGAGTTCATTTATGTGGAAAAAGCCCTTTTCGATTGGTAGTTGTTATGTGATCGGCAAAAAATGGCAGATAGGTTGGATCAATTCTGAACTCAATTCTGAACTCAGTTGAGGATAAATTCTGAACTGTGTTTCTGTGTCAGTTTTTGTGTCACATTTTGTGTGTTATTTTTAAATCTAGTCGTCTACTAGCCCGAACACATTAAGATGTATTTCAGCGTAGACATTTAATTAGTTTGCCAGTGAGACACTGTAGAGTCTATCAAACCTGATGAATGAGGGGACGGACATGCTTAAAGTACGAGCGGCATGACAGTTTAATGAGGGTAGAAGAGCTCAGCACTGAATTAGCCTACATCAGTGTTGTGTGTGTGTGTGTGTGTTTAAGGCAACAGGGAAGCAGTCGCTTCTCATTCTCAAAGGTTCAGTTTGTATGGTTGAGACAACCTATCGTAGTGATTCAGTCATGTGATTGTCTGTTGCAGTTACCATATTTGTGCCCGAATTTCTGGCTTTGCTGCAAAGTGGAAACAGCTAGAGGAGAAAGATAGCTGAAGTCCCTCACCTTCCTTCAGAAAAGAATACATGATACTGGGACAAAGCCGATCAAATGAAAGTGTGTATGCAGTGTGTGTATTTTCCACCAAACTGGCAGAAGACCTGGTGCCTTGTTCTAAGTTGTTTAACAAATCCAGATGTAAATATCAGGAAATGAAAGCTGAAATTGTGATCTATCGTCTCGTACTTATCTTTTCATCTCAATCCCAAATGTCTCCAGTGTATAGCAAAAGCAAGACAAGAGTACAAAGGAGCCAAGGGAACGAAATTGGCCATGCACTGTGGGTGGGAAAGCTGGCATTAATCTCACTTCCTTGTCAATCACAGAGCCAATCGTGGGTATCACTGAGTTCATTTATGTGGAAGAAGCCTTCACCCTTTTTGATTGGTAGTCGTTATGTGATCAGTGAAAAATGGCTGATCGGTTGGATTTGGCCAAGAGCAAATTAGGGAGAAAATGGAGAGAAAATTCATAAAAAAGGTAACATTTATCCAGTGCGACATCACCTGAAATGCGAGGATGATACAGTGCTGTGAATTGTTTCAGAAATTAATACAAAATCTAACATAAAACAACGGCAACCTGAGTAAACACAACATACAGTTTTTAATTGATATTTATTGAAGCAAAAATGTTATCCAATACCAACTGGACTGGTGTGAAAATATATTTGCCCCCATAGTTACTAATTCCCCTGGACTAGACACAACCAGGCCTGATTACCATCAGATCAACACTTAAATAGAACTTTTTCCAACAGTAACACATTATGCCAAAGTTAAAAGAAATTCCAGAAATGATGAGGAAGATGATTGAAATACATCAGTCTGGGAAGGGTTATAAAGTTGTTTCAAAGGCTCTGGGACTCCAAAGAACCACAGTGAGAGCCATTACCTCCAATGGAAAAACTCAGCACAGTAGCGAACCTTCTCAGAAGTGACTGACCCTCCAAAACTCCTCCAAGAGCACAGCAACTACTCACCCAGTAAGTCACAAAAGAGCCAAGGACAACATCAAAGGAAAAACTATGAAACTGCATTCATAATGTGGTTCAGCAGGACTAGATGCAACCAGGCCTGAAAACCCTTCTTTGTGTCATGCCTGTTCAATCAAATCAACACTTAAATAGAACTTTTTCAACAGCATGAAGTTGGTAAAAAGGTCTTACACAGTAACATACTATGCCAAAACTGAAAGAAATTCCAGAAATGATGAGGAAGAAGGTGATTGAAATACATCAGACTGGGAAGGGCTACAAAGCTATTTCAGAGTTTCTGTGACTCCAAAGGACCACAGTCAGGGCCATTATCTCCAAATGGGAAAAACTCTGCACAGTAGTGAACCTTTCCAGAAATGGCCGACCTTCCAAAATTGCTCCAACAGCACAGCAACGACTCATCCAACATGTCACATGTACAACATCAAAGGAACTACAGGCTGCTGATGCATCAATAAAGGTCACTGTTCATGACTTCACTATCAGAAAGACACTGGGCAAATATGGCATCCATGGAAGTGTGGTGTGTTGAAAGCCACTGCTAACCCAGAAGAACATTAAGGCTCATTTGAATTTTGCAAAAACACAGCTTGATGATCCGCAAACCTTTTGGGAGAATGTTCTGTGGCTTGAGGAGTCGAAAGTGGAACTGTTTGGAAGACAGGGGTCCCGTTACATCTGGCATAAACCAAACACAGAATTCCACAAAAAGAACATCATACCTACTGTCAAGCATGGTGGTGACAGTATGATGGTGTGGGGATGCTTTGCTGCTTCAGGGCCTGGGCAACTTGTAATAATTGAGGGAAACTTGAATTCTGCTCTCTACCAAAAATCCTAAAGGAGAATGTCCGGTCTTCAGTCTGCAAACTGAAACTCAAGCGCAACTGGATTATGGAGCAAGACAATGATCCAAAGCATAGGAGTAAATCCTAGTCCTAGAAGTAAATGAAAGACTGATCTTCAGTTATGGGAAGCGTTTGGTTGCAGTTATTGCTGCTAAAGGTGACACAACCGGATTTTAAGTGGGCAATTAGTTTTTCCACATAGGTTGGATAACTTTGTTAGCTTCAATCAAAAAATAATAAAAACTGTATTGTGTGTTTACTCAGGCTGCCTTTGTTTTATGTTGTATTTTGTTTGAAGATCTAAATCTATTTAGTATGAGAAACAGACTAAACCAGGATGGGGGCAAATACTTTTTGACATAATTTTAAAGATATAAAAACTGATGTGTAGTATGACTATGTAATGGATCATCGTAGTTTCTTCATTTCAAGTGCAGAAATGGTTCTGGTTTCTTAAGAATAGTATGTAGACTCTTTCTGTGCACCTGAAGGACACACTGTTGTTACAAATCCTGTACACAAATGTATGATTGGAAGCTAGTTATTGCAAAATGCATGGAGAAGGAATCATTCTTCTCAATGTTCTGTTTAGTAAAGATGGATACTTGGTAACAAAACAGCAGAGTTGTAGGTACCTCTTGTTCCATCTGCCTTGATCTCTACGCCATTTTGGACTCCCCTAACTTTTTTTTTTTTTTTTTTTGGTTTTTGCTACAAAGACATTAGATGGAAAAAACAGCTGGGAGCTGACTAATTCTCTCCAGCCCTTCAATAAGAGACGTAGCCTACTGTTGTGTAGCGTTTAAAACCACAGGAGCCTGCTTTCTCCAGAGCATACGTGTGTGTTTGTGTGTGTGTGTGTGTGTGTGTGTGTGTGTGTGTGTGTGTGTGTGTGTGTGTGTGTGTGGGGCCATGCTTGCCGGGTAACAGTAGAGATGTTATAATGAGTTATTTACAGAAATGGAGTTTTATTGACCTCTAATGTGTTAAATGTTCCCAGACACACTCATGTCAGCAGACTTATCGCACATTTAGTGGGGGAGGGGATATGATGACGATGACTACTCCTCTCTCTCTCTCTCTCTCTCTCTCTCTCTCTCTCTCTCTCTCTCTCTCTCTCTCTCCCTCACTCACATACATACATACAATTTAAAATTTTTTTTTTTTTTTTTTTTTTTTTTTTTATAGTTGTGTGTCCTCCCTGGACCTATCAAAATCCTGTGGTCTGGAATGAAAAGTCTAATAATTGGATTGGGCTCTTGGCATTAGAAAGGGGTGTGCGCATCTCTGTACAGTATGTGTGTGTGTGTGTGTGTGTGTGTGTGTGTGTGTGTGAGAGAGAGAGAGAGAGAGAGAGAGAGAGAGAGAGAGAGAGAGAGAGAGAGAGAGAGAGGGAGGGAGGGAGGAGGAGGAGGAGGAGTCATCGTTGTCGGACAACAAGCCGGGGGTAGGGATAACACACATCATTCTGGTGCCTGGAGGAAGCTTTTACACACACACACACACACACACACACACACACACATATGCAAAAGGAATACAAGAATGTATGTATATTTATACTCTCTGGCCAATGTAATAGGATCGCCTACTTTAATAGGTTCATTGAAATTGCCCAATTTAGGTAAACCTATTAGACGGAGTGTTCCTATTAAAGTGGCCAGTGAAATATATACAGGCATTCTTATTTTCCTTTGCTCTGTGCCCACTGCAGCCATAGATTCCTGTTCTCGATGTGGCCTTTTGCTGTTGTAGACCATCTGCTTTAAGGTTCTATATGTTTTGACATACTTTTCTGCTCACCACGGTTGTAAAGAGTGATTATTATTATTATTATTATTATTATTATTATTATTATTTGAGTTGCCATAGCCTCCCTGTTCACATGAACCAGTCTGGCCATTCTGCTCGAACCTCTCTGATCAGCCAGCCTGTCTGGTACCAACAACCAGTCTGTCAGATGACATTTTACCCCATTCTGATGTTTGATGTGAACATTAACTGAAGCCCATGACCCTGTATCATCGTGCTGCTGCCACATGATTGGCTAATTGGATAATCGCACGTATGAACAGGTGTTCCTAATAATAAAGTCAGTGTATATAACTTCAGGACTGTGCAGCTAATGTTGTATCCCCCCCGCCCCCCACTGCCCTGATGTTGCCTGTTCAGCATGTTTTATATTCAGTGATGTTTCATCTATCTTGATTACGATGGCTTTACAGTGTTTCATGTTGCCCTTGCCATTATAGTCAGCAAGATTTGTGCTTAGGCACACCTCATACATCATAGACATGTGTGTGTGTGTGTGTGTGTGTGTGTGTGTATCTATATGCGAATGTTGTGCAGTTTGACCGCTGTTTCTCATTTTAGTTTGGTTTGTGATCTCAACCTATAAACACACCCAGCTTATCCACAAGACCTGAGGGTCACCCAGTCAGTTTCTAAAAAACATAAAGCAGATCCACCAAACACAGTGGAAAAAATATTCAACAGACAAGAGAACATCCTGACGAAGGCAATTTGTTTTTCCGTCTCCCTCATCTCCCTCAAAAAGTAAGGTTGGCCATGTCATGTGTGGGGGTTATCATTTGGTATCAAATAAATAACACAATTCCACAATAAAAGATCCACAAATGCATAAGTTTTTGTAATTCCCGAATAAGTATTTGGTTCACACACAAATGCAAAACCTCATTTGTTTATTTGTGGAGTTGACTTTTCTGCATGTGGTATTTGTAGAACAACCTGTATTTATCTGTGGATTTCTGAACCATTTCGTATGTTGACTTGTGGGTTTTTTTTGTTTTTCTTTTTCCCCCTGCTCTAGCCAATCAGATAGCGCCCACATTACTCCAACCAGTCACAGCAGATAAATGCTCAACCAATCAGCAAGTTCTGCAGTATCAGGCTAACGTCAGATGAGTTTAGTAAATTTTCCATGCTTACAAAATTCAAACCCAATAAAAAGAAAAGTGTATGTTTTTGAATGAAAATTACTCGCATCCCTGCAGTGAACTGGTGTCCCATCCAGGGTGGAATTTTCCTGTGTTACCAGGTCTAGTTCCCGATCTGCCACGACCCTGAACCGGATAAAGCGCTTACTGAAGAGGAATGAATGGGGGGAAAAAAACCCTCTTATTACTTGCATAATCTGAGAGGAAAAAATAATAATCCATCGCTAGTGTTCCTGATAATTAAGACTTCCCAACTTTCATTGATTGGCACAAAGCCTCGTCATGCTCAAGTCTTAATAATGGAAATAAATATTGCAATAAATGAATAAATAAATGCAAAATGAAAATCGTTATTTTGGAAGACAATTTTTTTTTTTTTTACATCATTTGGAAAATATAGATCATTTCCTTACAAAGAAATGTAGTGGTATTTTACAGTAAGATGATATATTTATCGTACTCGTGTTTTACTGTAAGGTTATATTTTTATATAATTATTTCTAAATAAAACTATGAATAATTTTTTTGTATATATTTTGAGCAGGGGCATTAGCTGGACTGTTAATCATCCGGGGCGGAGCCCAGATTCTTCTCCATCGAAAAACTTTTAAAAACATACTTCTACATAGACTGTTTCCATGCATTTTTTCCCTCTTGCATATTAGGGCTAATTGCTTAAAGAAATGTGAAAATTGGACAAAAAAAAGTTGTATTTCTCATAAAAACTTGCCTTGGGTGTTATCACTGTTCGCAGGACTAAGAGACTGATAAAATATGAAACTTTTTGGCTATCTAACACGAGATTAGGCTAGTTTGGTGTCGCTAGCCAAGGGGAGGCACAACTAAGCGATCACCTGTATGGGTTTAGCTGCTACAGTGCGATGTCAAGTATATTATCTGTCCTTATGCTCAGCTCATATCATGTTCACGTAACTTAGACCTCATATAGACATTTACACACCTTGTTTTCCTGCTCAGCAGGAAGATGTTAGTGTTTCAGCTTCAACCCCTTTACTTATTAAAAAAAAGAGCCAACAACAAACAAACAAACAAATAAATAAAACCACATATATCCATTTTCCCCCTCACAATAACTGACCTAGCTGACCTAGCGTTTGGCAGAACTGATAGCTGTCAGCCAATAAGACATGAGTATTTCCACATATTTTCCTGTAAACTCTGTCTGATTGGTCTTGCCTCTGTTCACCAAGGATACAAACTTACAACACCGCCGTCTTCTTTTACTGGAGTTTTCGTTTAATTTTCGTTTAATTTTGCAAGCGTCAAAAGTTTCCTAAGCTCATCTGAGACATGAGTAACATGAGCGTTAGCGCAAAGGTGTCTCGCTATCTGATTGGCTAGAACAGACCCTTGTTTGGATAGAACTGCCTGAGCTGGTGCTTATTTGTGAATTACAAAAACATGCATTGTGCATTGCATATTATTTATTTGTGGCTCTCACTTTATATTTATGAATTGTTTGTGCTTTATGACCATGTGCACTAACATTTCGTCTGTCTTTCCTGTCTCTCCTTTTTGCAGTTTAAGAGGTTCCTGTGTGACTCACCACTAGAGGTAGGTTTCTTCACACCGAAGCCACATACATTATGCGTACATTTTCCTGGTGTTATATCGCTAATGTAACACTGAAATATCCTGACGTGGTTGCGTGTCGTGGTGGAGGTCAGGGAGCTAGCATTGTTCGCCTGTTCTCAGTCTTGCAGAAGAATGACACTGGAAAATGTGTTCATCAGACAGGCTTTGAGAAATGTGCATGAAAGAACACAGTGGTTTGGTCTGATTTGAAGTGGAACCAGTGTCAGGCAGCATGCAAAGACAAAGATCAACACCACTTGTTCTCTGACTGGCGCAGTCTCTGGATGAACTGTATCAAGAAAACAAAAATAACATAACTGGACAACGACACGGTTGGGTCTAACAGCGGTTTAACTCTTCCGATTTTCCATAAATATGTAACTTCGATTGAACATTAATAACACATTCCTTCTGAACAATAATACAAAATATGTCCATTTTTGTATGCTAAGCTTCAGACTAATACAGAAAGCTCAAGAACTTAATTGCATTAAAGGTAGTTCCAATAAAGATTAGCTTATGTACCAACTTAAAATGAAGTCTGGAATTATAGACATACTCACTCACTTCAAGTGAATGGAACAAAATGACTGTATGAGATAAATATTACACTGGAGAAATGACCAAAAGTAATCATCATATGAACGTGCTTTTTTAACTTTCTCTCAAGACGAGGTGGGGAAAATGACCCACATAGATAATAAAATGAATGTTAGATTTTTTTATGATTATTTATTTTTTTAAATCTTGCTCTGTCTCCAGAAACTATTGCTGCCTTTGACTAAATATGACTTTTTAGATATATAAATTCCTATATATTTTAGCTTTACCAAAGAGCTTTTAGCACAGTAGAGGTAGACAGTTCTACCTGAAATGTAGGCCTGTGCAAGTCAGGTAACGGGTAAAAAAAAAAAAAAAAAAAAAAAAAAATTACGCAAAATCAGGACTGTAATTAAAAACAACAACAATAGGAGCAATTAGAAATTTACCACGAAGTTCATGCATGAGCAAACACTGGGGCTGTTGTATGGCTTGTGGTCCAGGGGCTCTTGTGTAGTTTGATGGCATCATGAATTCTGCCAAGCTAATATTTTAGCCCAAAACTTGGTTATATCTTCCAGGAGGTTAAGACCTCAGCTGCAGATGGAGCTTTCAACAAGAGAATGATGTCAAACAAATTTCCAAATCGAACACAAAATCATCACATTACAATGATCATCTCAGTCTCCAGATATGAACCCTGCTGAACTTGTGCTATGAATTGAAGGGGTTATCTGCATGCATTAGAGGAGCATATAGAGCAGTTAGCCACTACAGGAAGAGTCTCCATGCTGTTATACTTTCCATGAAGAACATTCACCAAACATTCATTTTATTGTCCCTATCATTTTGAAAATGGTGGTTGTGTGTATTTTTTAAGAAACCCTTCAAATGTAGGGTGTCCCAAAAGTCTCCATTCATAGAGGAAATTAACACTTTTTAACAAAGTGTCTTTAAAAAATTTTCATGCATAGTTTATAGTGTGTGTGTGTGTGTGTATGTATGTATGTATGTATGTGTATGTGTGTGTGTGTGTGTGTGTGTATATATATATATATATATATATATATATATATATATATATATATATATATATATATATATATATATATATATATATATATTTTTTTTCCGATAGCCTTTAAGAATGCCTTTGACAAAAGAAGAACATGCTGAAATCATTCACATGGCTGGATCAGGAAGATGTCGCAAGGTTGCGATGGACTGTAAGAGTAAACATGGCAAGCACATCACACACGACAACGTTGCAAAACTTATAAACAAATTCAAAAAGACTTGAAGTGTTGCGGACCAACCGAGAAGTGGACTTCCACCAACATCCACTGACGAAGGCACAACTGACGTTGTGCTGGTAAACATACAGTGGTGCTTGAAAGTTTTAGTGTTTCTATAGAATTTTCTATATCTGCTTAAATATTACCTAAAACATAACCGAATTGTCCTAAAAGTAGACAAAGAGAACCCAATTAAACAAATGTGACAAAAATATCATACTTGGTCATTTATTTATTGAGGAAAATGATTCAGGGATCGAGGTCATAAAGGAACTCATGGTAACTTCTGAGCAACTAAAGGCCTCCCGCACATTGGCTAATGTTCATGAGTCCACCATGAGGAGAACACTGAACAACAATGGTGTACATGGCAAAGTTGCAAGGAGAAGACTACTGCTCTCCAAAAAGAACATTGCTGCCCATCTGCAGTTTGCTAAAGATCATTTGGACAACAGAAGGCTATTGGAAAAAGGTTTTGTGGACAGATGAGACCAAAATATAATTTTTGGTTTAAATGAGAAGCGTTATGTTTGGAGAAAGGAAAACACTGCATTCCAGCTATGAAACATGGTGGTGGTAGTATCATGATTTGGGTGTGTTTTGCTGCATCAGGGCCAGGATGACTTGCTGTCACTGATGAAACAAAGAATTCTGAATTATACCTGTGAATTATAAAGGAAAATGTCAGGACATCTGTCTGTGATCTGAATCTTCAGGGAAAGTGGGTCATACAGCAAGACAACGACCTTAAGCACACAATTTGTTCTATTAAATAATGATTAAAGAAGAATAAAGTTAATATTTTGGAATGGCCAAGTCAATGTCCTGACCTTAATCCAATAGAAATGTTGTGGAAGGACCTGAAGCAAGCAGTTCATGTGAGGAAACCCACCATCATCCCAGAGTTGAAGCTGTTCTGTACTGATGAACGGACTAAAATTCCTCCAAGCCGATGTGCAGGACTGATCAGCAGTTACCGGAAATGTTTTGTTGCAGTTATTGCTACACAAGGGGGGTCACACCAGATACTGAAAGCAAAGGTTGACATATTTTTGCCACTCACAGATATGTAACATTGGATCATTTTCCTCAGTAAATAAATGACTAAGTATTATATTTTTTTCTCATTTGTTTAATGGGGTTCTCTTCATCTAATTTTAGAACTTGTGTGAAAATGTTTTAGGCAGATATATGCAGAAATATAGAAAATTCAATAGGGTTCACAAACTTTCAAGCACCACTGTAATCCTCTGTGTATGGAGACATTTGGGACCACCTGTAGTTTTCATTAAAATACATTGACTAATTGGATAATGCTCCTAATCATGTGGCAATAGCACAATGCATACAATCATGCAGATACAGGTCAAGAGCTTCAGTTGATGTTCACATCAAACATCAGAATTGACAACAGAAATGGGATCTCGGTCATTTAAGCCATGGCATGGTTGTGGGTGCCAGACAGGGCTGGTTTGTGTATTTCAGAAACTGCTGGTGTCCTGAGATTTTCACACAACAGTCTCTAGAGTTTTCACAGAATGGTGCAAAAAAAATATCCAATGAGCAGCAGTTCTGCGGGCAGAAATGCCATTATTGATGAGAACGATCAGAGGAGAATGGCAAGACTGGTTCAAGCCAACAGGAAAGCCACATTAATTCAAATAACCACTCCATGGTGAGCATAAAAACATCTCAGAATGCATAGCATGCCAAACCTTGATGCAGATGGATCAAGACATTTATCTAGTAAGACGAAACATTTATATGCCTGCTGCCGCTGTCCTACTAGTAACTAAAATGCTGTAAAGTAAAATTACCTCAGACATTAATGTGACAACAAAGTCTAAGCTGCTACATTCATGGGGGACCTGTTGTCTGTAAAATGTGGTACCTAGAATTTCTTTAAATCGCATACTATAGAATCCATGGATGAGATTAGTCTTAATAACTGCACTGCCGTTTCTCTGTGTTTGTTGCAAACTGACATGTTTACAGAGAGAAGTGACATTGCCAGGGGTTTGCATTCTGTCCCTCATTACCTGCTGGACCAAACATCCACGTTCCTGTTTAAATTCTTCCTGTTTAAATTCACCCCCAGTTGAATGTTAATGAACCATTCGGAATAGCAGGAAGCAAGCCCCGAGGTCGTGTGCACTACTGAGACTGGAGGTCTTTACAGTTAGAGCAAAGCTCTACACTTTACACTTGCAATTTAGTGTTGCGACAGGTAGCTAGTTTTACTTAGAGTTAGAGGGATGGTGAGAAAGAGGAGCGAAGGAGCAACAGACATGGACTCCCCTTCGTCTGGGGCTGTCTAGCCTGGCACTAAAAGCCATTAATGCCGTTAAGAGGCGAACATTTAGCACCTCATCAAGCCCGCTTGCCAGGTGCCTCACAATCAGCTCAACTGCTGGCTTACACATGTGTGCATAGTGATACACATTCCACGCTTAGTCCTCTTAACCCTTAAACGCACTTTCTTTGCAACCTCACATGACCTACATCATCTTGTACTGTACTACAACTTTGAGTGGTCAATCTGTTCGTCTCGAACATGTGCATAAACGGTGGAAAGATGTGGTAATGATTACATGGCTGAACTGAGTTGGGAACTTTTTTAATCAACACACTTATATCAGTGGACATAATTTGATGTTTGACCAGATTTAACCATGATGCAGTTGCATCTCCAGATGCTTGAAGAATTCCAGTGGCAGATAATTAAAGCCAAAATGGTAGTTTTTCTTTCAAATAACATGAAATAGCTAAATAAACATTAAGTTTTACTGCATATAAAGTCCCCTCTGAAAGCATTGGAACAGCGAGGCCAATTCTGTTGTTTTCGCTATGCATTTGGGTTTGAGTTCAAAGGATCAGAATTTCAGCTTTCGTTTCCTTCTATATACATCTAATGATCATGATAATGAGTCTTTATTGGTCGCATATGCAGTATGGCGTACCCCAGCATGCCAGGAAATTGGTGTCAAAGCGCAGGGTCAGCCATGATACAGCACCCCTGGAGCAGAGAGGGTTAAGGGCCTTGCGCAAGGGCACTACAGTGACAGCTTGGCAGCACCAGGGCTTGAACCCCCGACCTTCCGATCAGTAACCCAGAGCCTTTACTGCTAAGCCACCACTGCCCCCAGCAACTTGGAACATGGCACCTTTTGTTTGAACCCACCCATTGGTCAAAAAAGTTGATCATAAATATAGGATCATAAAGGATCTGTTCATGGGCCAAAATATACTGTATCTGTAAAACGTGGTGGAGGTAGTTTTATGGCTTGGGCTTGTACACTTCTGGAACAGACTCAATAATCTTTATTGATGTAACTCATGACAGTAGCAGCAGAATGAATCCAGAAGTTTACAGGAACATTTTGTCTGCCAATTTACAGAGAAATGCATTCAAATGGATCCGGAGGAACTTGCCATGTAGCGAGACAATGATCCAAAACACACTTCCAACATAACAAAGGACTTTATCAGAGGGGAAAGGGGAAGGTTTTTGATTGGCCAAGTCAATCAGAATTTCACCTCTTGAAGAGGATACTGAAGGGAGAAACCCTCCAAAACAAACAACAACTGAAAGAGACTGCGGTAAAAGCCTGGAAAAGCATCACAAAAGAAGAAACCAACAATTTAGTGATGTCAGCAAGGGATATCTGTTCCTATACTTTTGCTTGCCTAAAAATTGGGTGGTCTGATACAAAAAGGTTCTATATTTTCTGTTGTTTAACACATCTAGATGTAAATACCAGGAAATAAAAGCTGAAATCCTAAACTCTCGTCTCATATCCTTCTTTTGATCTCAAACTCAATTGTGTTTGGTGTATAAAACAAACAATTTTAACTGGCCTTGCCGTTCCAGTAGTTTCAGAGGTAACTGTAATTGCAGCCTTTTTTTCTTTCCTGGTTGTGGTCTAAATAAATGTGATCTTCTGTTGAATTGTCTGTGGTCTTAATAGCTCATTCGAATTCTGTTGGCTTATTGAAGATTTCGTGTTTTGTTCACAAAGTCATGTAATACATTTTTTTTTAAAGGGCTTATTAATTGTTGATTTCTTACAGGAAGAGAAAGAAACACTTTTATGAGCTATTGTCACTTCTTCGTTATAAACGAATTACCTTTACTTTCTATAGCATCCCCATGGCATGGTTTTGTGCCCGATGTGCTGATTGGACTATTTCAAATACTGCTGATCTCCTGGGATTTTCCTGGGACATACAATAGTCTCTAGAGTTTACACAGAATTGTGCAAAATAACAACAACAACAACAAAAAAAAAACATTCAGTGAGCATCAGCTCTGCAGGTAGAAACGCCTTATTGATGACAGAGCTCAGAGGAGATTGACCAGACTGGTTCGAGCTTCCAGGAAGGCTATAGTAACTCAAATAACCACTCTGTACAACCATGTTGAGCAGAAAAGCATCTCAGAATGCGCAAGATGGGCTATAAAAGCAGAATATCGGGTTCCACTCCTGTGAGCCAAGAACATCCGCTATAAGGTTTGTGTGTTGTGCATTCTGAGATGCTTTTCTGCTCAAGACGGTTGTAAAGAGCGGTTATTGAAGATACCGTAGTCTTCCTATAGCACATGTCGTGTAGAGGTGTTCCTAATAAAGTGGATGGCAAGTCTATTAACTGACACACTATTGCAATGGTGGACCTCATTAAAATTTTCATCCTGGTGCCATTTCTTCTTGTTATTCAGTTTTTGTTTTGCTCTTGACAATGACTTATTAATCATTATTTTTACTTACTTACTTATTTATTTTTTTTTTTTTTACAAACAAACTTATAATGTAACAAGAATCCCAGCACTTCTGCACTTCATGGTGTGCATGTGATGTTAGGGGACATCTGTGTGGCCCTGTCTTTCTTGCTTGTTTACTTCATTCGATGCATTCAAGTGACTGTAATTCATCATGATTTATGAGCGAACGGTAAGGTGTGTGTGTGTGTGTGTGTGTGTGTGTGTGTGAGAGAGAGAGAGAGAGAATCCGCCCTCCAAAATGTACACAATGCGAGATGAACTCTGTTCAGAAGGTCAAAAGGGTACGAAAATAATTTAACTCCGCCCACAGAGTCTGCTCAGTTCGTTCCCATAATAATATTTACCCAGGTGTGTTTGTGTGCTTCACGTGACCTAACAGCGCTCTCCTTGTGTGTGTAAGTGTGTATGTTTGTTACCACCGTGCCTGTACTCGGAGATAGGCCTGCATCGTATTTGGAAGCCTGTTTCTGTTTGGCTTTGCTAAATGCCTTTTTATTGGCCTGTGATGTGTCTGTCCTGAGGGGAAATGCTCGTTAACAGTGCTGTTGTGTAATTAGTCAGCAAAATTTTATGGACATCGGGTACCACTTTCTGCCCCATAACCTCAATTTCTCTCTTATAGACAGAGACACACTGATGTCACTGCCCCTTACTCAGCTTCTGTGGTAAACGCCCACCTGGAGCATATGAGCAGCGTGACTCGTGCAGCCGGGCACAATACACGCTCAATCTGTGTTAAATGACTCTGACCTCTAAAAACTGCAAACCCCAGCGTCGGATTCAAACCCCAGCGTATCTGGCCATGCCGTGAACCGCAGTCGTAATCAACCTCCATAGCGAATGGCTGGTGCGTGTCGTGTGGTGGTGTGCGTGTTCGACATCCCTCTTGCCCTGTGTTTTTCCGTCTTTACTTTTCAATTCCTTTTGATCACAAGAGCTAGATTTTCCAAGGCTGGGCTTCAGCTCTAAATGAGCACATATCTTTCTCTAACACTTTGCATTTTGAGGATTGCTGAACAGGATGGGTTTGATCACTATTGGAACGGGATGTTGGAAATGATCTACTGTAGAATTGTAAAACGAGGTTTTCTCGCTTGTATAAACGAAACAGGTAGAGTCTAAGGGTTTATTAGTGTTTTAGTTAACATCGGTCTTTGTTTTTGTATGCTAATTCCTGTGAAATATTAAACCAAAGAACAGAAAAGTCTCCCCAAATGAGGCTTTTATGGTCTGGCAAAACTAGTTTTTTGTAATTGGTTGACAATTTCACTGAACGTCATGAGAGAAAGGTTGGTGAGTGCATGGAAAATGTGATTAAAATTTGCACGCGACGAGGATAAATTTGAGAATGCACCCATATTTTTTAAGCCTTCGTGCATGATAAATAATCAAAGAATGTATGTGTGTGCTTGACTTTCGTCACTGATATATTTATTTATTTTTTTAAACCCACACACCCCAGTAGTCATCTACATATCCAGCGGCTTGTGGAACTTGTGGAGAGTATTGAGCAACCTCCTTATACAAGGGACAGGAAATGTCTTTTCAGTGCTGAGAGATGAGTGAATATTGGTAGACAGCATGCCAGGTCATGCCACGAACCGCAGCCATAATCAAACAGGCTGTTTTTTTTTTTTCTCCAAGCAAACTCAACAAGCCATCAGATTGCTTTGGTAAGTGACTGGAGTGTATTTATTCATCCGTCCATCCGTTTTCTGTACCGCATATCCTACACAGGATCACGTGGAGCCTGGAGTCTATCCCAAGTGACAAGGCACGGGACACCCTGGACAGGCTGCCAACCCATTGCAGGGCACATTTATACACACGCACACACCTGCATTCAAACGAATGCCTATCAGCATGCAACACACATCTTTGGACTGGGGGAGGAAACCAGAACACCCGGAGGAAACCCCTGAGTAAACTCCACTCACACAGAAACGGGAATTGAACCACCAACCCTGGCGGTACAAGGCCAACCACTAAGCCAGTGAATTCTTGTGACCTTGATATCCACCTTTATCTGTTTGAGAGAGAGACGGTTGTTCATGAGAGCTGGTGTGCAGTTTGGTGTCGATCCAAATTGAAAGCACCTTTCTTTAACGCGCTGAGGAACGCGTTTCCTTGAATCAGGTGGTTTTGATCGCGACGGACTCTGTAGGTCTATAGGCAGCGTTGCCGTTACCTGCTCTATATTTACTGTTGAATAGTTAAATTGGGCCATTTGGTATTATTGTTGTATAGCCAAGGCTTGAGGAATGTTAACTACCTCAGGTTTCACTCCGTGCTTCTGTGTGTGAGTAACAAAGACTAACATAGAGAACCAAGGCACCATGTGCTAGTGATTTAGTCTGTTTTAGTGAGCGTTTTCATCCACCCACCTTGCTTCTTCTGTGTGCGTTTCTGGCTGTCACAGTAGCTAAAGTGCAGTCATTAGGCTGTCCAGCGAGGTGATGCTCGGGTCACGGCCTTACGTTTTCTTTCTTCCGACGTAAACACAGACAGCTTCCAAAGAGACAGCGTTCGTTTTGCTGCAGTATGAAACACAAAGAGACGATTGAGATTTAAATCATCGCACATGCAAAAGCTGAACAGAAACGACCGTAAACAATTCTGCAAAAGTGAATGAGCCTGGAAGGCCATGTGTGATTTTTGCTAATGGCTATATTTGTCAGCGCTAATCTGGTACTGACAAATAATAGCTTAGACCTCATTTCTCTTTTGGAAAAAAAATTAAAAATAGTCCACATCTAAACCCCCTTCCTGATGATCAGTCTGAGGCACTGCACCTCATCTCGAATGTGCTGTAACGCATGCTTGAGTTTGAATGGCCACTTCAATAACTGTACCGAGGAGCCTGTTCGACAAGCAGACTGTATGAAAATAATTAGCAGACACATGTGGAATGCTGTTGAAAATAAGGAGAGTGTACAGTAATCGTTTTTTTTTCTTTCTTTCTTTCTTTCCTGTAATCCTGCATGATTACTCCAGTGCCAGCTTTCACTGGGTGGGTTAGGTCATGGCAGAACCTGGGTTTTAAGCGTACACGTCTCTGCGTTATGAGTGTGTTTAATTTGGCTGGCAGTGGCATGGCGAGCCTCTCGGGGTGCAGGATTAGCGTGATAACGAGTGCATTCCAACACGGCTAACTGGGCCCAGATGGGTTGAAGTGGGGGGAGAGTGGACAAGATCCCGTTACCAGCGCTGGCTGAACCTTCGGCCTCCCACCGAGCCGTTTGAAGTCACAAGGGTAAAAACAAGAGCGAGACGTCCATCTCGTTCCGTCTTTTAGATTGGAAAAAGTCGGGATTTCTGATCTCGGGTGGGGTAACAGGAGGAAACTGAATATGTGCTGTATTTGAAGGTTCATGATGAACAATGCCAAAGAAAAAGCTGTTTGTAACTGTCTTGTAGAGGACAAGAAATAGATGTCATTTTCACAGAAGGCTGATGGTCTTTGATTTAGATTATTGATTTTGTCCCTGCTGGTTTATTTTATTTTTTTTTTCTTCTATTAAAATACCTCACCTCTTCATTTATCTGACCTGAAGAGAAGCCCAATACTCATACATACAAGCACAGCGTTTGAGCTTGGCCCATGTTCAGGAGCTATTAGCAAGCTACTGTATGTCCTGTTGTGTACACCGTGTTCCTGCTGTATGTTTGCAGCTTACACACCAAACCTAATGGAATGGATTCTGCTTTTCCAGCACACTCAAACATGCATGCAAATGTTTTTCCACATAGTTTTAGTGGGAATGCTGTGTTCAATCAGTTTTCCCTGGGAAATGCAATGAAACCTATTGCACTTTCACTACATGGGTGATGTACTGAAACTGCATAAAAATAAAACGGGGATGCTTTTTTTATTATTTTTATTTTTTTATTTATTTATTTTTTTTGCATTGAGCAGTTATTCTACACAGTGGAAGGGGTGGAGCCACTAGAGGTTGCTGCGGTTTAAATTATGCTGACGCACTTACCAAGAACACCACCACATGAAATATGTTAGTCAAGCAATTGAAACCGGACATTTTGGGTTTTGAAAAGAGTTTTCCAATTTCAAATTTTTTTCTCTCTCAATTTTGAACTGTCCTGTTTCGGTGAGCCTGTGCCCTCCGTAGCTTCAGATCCATGTTCTTGGCTGATTCTGAATGGAAACCAGTGCGATTTTTCTGCTGTTGTAGCCCATCCACCTCAAGATTCAACACGTTGTGCATTCTGAGATGCTTTTCTGCTCACCATGGTTGTAAAGAGTGGTTGAAGGGTGCGAGGGTGTGCGCGATCGTGCCCTGCCATGAGTTGGCACCCCGTCCAGGGTGTCCTCCACCTTGTACTCCGGGTTCCCTGGGACAGGCTCCAGGCTCCCCGTGACCCTGTGTAGGAAAAGCGTTATTGAAGCTGGATGGATGGGATGGATAACTGCATACATCTTGTATTATGCGCAGTACGTAATGCATAATGCAACAAAAATGGTTAATACCAGCACATAAGCCAGCAAACACAATCCAACAGCTGTGCTCTGTGCACAGTATTTGTGCTCCAAATCTTTGATTGTGAGTGCTGGGCATTGAATTGACGTGTTTTCAATTCTCACTGAACACCTACTTCTTTAATGTGCTCCCTCATGTAATTATGACTGGATCAGGCATATTTGGCTGCGATTGTAATGTAACACTCATGTAGGTCAGAAGCAATATTGTCTGATGTGTTATTTTCTACCACGATTTCATATTTGCCAGCTCACTCTTGGTTTCTTTCTTTTTTTTTTTTTTTTTTTTTACATTTTTTAAATTATAAATAAACAGGCGGAGACGTCTCCTGATGGGCCTGATATGGGCTATGGCTCCTTCCACCAGCAATACTGGCTAGACGGACGTATCGTAGCCGTGGGCGTCATCGACATCCTGCCCAACTGCGTCTCCTCGGTCTACCTCTACTACGACCCGGACTTCTCTTTCCTCTCACTGGGCTCCTACTCTGCTCTCAGGTGCTATTCACACCCTTATGAACACCTCACCCTTGTTTTGAATTCAAACCATATATGGACTTGCATTTACATGTGTATATCATGACCTACTTTTTTTTTTTATATAATACATATGTAATATGTTCTGTTAGTTTAACAAGGGTTTTGGGCTTCACGCACATTAATATTTGATCATGCACAGTGAGAAGGCCGTGTCTCATGACTTGACACCCCGAAAAATAGCTTTCTCACTTTACTGGGTTACGTTATTGTGGTAGGCAGTGCATTTTTTCAGTGTGTGCGCTGTAGGAGAAAGGGGAAACGAGGAGGAGGCCTTCTAAAAGGGAAAAGTGCAGCGTGGACTCTGGTCTCTGTTGTGCCTAAAGCAGCTGCTGTCAGCATTTGGGTTAGGTGCTTTGTGTGTGTGTGAGTGTGATTGATGTAGTGTGTAAGTGCTCCTGGGCTCAGGATGTGATGGTGTTTAATAAAAGGTCTGCAGGCTAGAAGTGTTTTTATTTCAATATCTAAAATGTATACCAGGGTTGTAACTGTGAAATATTTTCAGATATTTTATTGAAAACACTCTGGGCCTATTGTTCAAATCTCTACACATATATTTAAAAACTAACTGAATATTTCAAAGTGTCACAAAGTGGCTTGGATAAGTCTACACACACTGAGCACTTTATTAGGAACACTGTACTGATACTGGGTAGGGACTCCATTTGCTCTCAGAACAGCATCAGTTCTTCGTGGCGTGGATTCCACAAGATGTTGGAAACACTGCTTTGAGATTCTGGTCCATGTTGACATGATTGCATCTCGCAGTTCCTGCAGGTTTTTCAGGTGCACTTTCATGCTGCGAATCTCACGTTCTACCACATCCCAAAAGTGTTCTACTGGATTCAGACTCGGTGACTGGGAAGGCCACTGAAGGACACTGAACTCATCGTCATGTTTGTGAAACCGGTTTGAGATGATTTTTGCTGTTTGACATTTTGCATTATCATGCTGGAAGTAGCCATGAGAAGATGGGTAAATTGTTATCATGAAGGGATGCACATGGTGAGCAACAATGTACTTTGCGTGAGTGCAAGCAGGGACTCTGGCAAGACCAGCTATGACAGCATAACTAAAGGGAGAGCCAGAAGGGAACACAGACATGAGGACGCCCTGGGACATAAGGCAGCCAGCCACTCCACCATCAACAAACCTGGATGAACACGTGAATCCCCTTTACCGAAGAAAAAAACTATTCACAAAAAGCTTGACTAAACAAGCCTGGACTTGAACACTGAGACTGTGTCTGAGTCCCGAACACTAATCGGAAGACTTCCATAATTGTGGGACTTTGTAAGAGAAAGCTCTTCCCCCTGCTGTAGCCTTCGCTATTCGAGGTACCAACAAATAGCCTGCACCTTTTGATCGATGTAGGTGTGGCGGATCATTAAAGAGCAAAAGTTCACTCAGGTACTGTGGTGCGAGACCATTCAGTGCTTTATGGGTCAATAGTAGTATTTTATAATCAATGTGAGATTTCATGGGAGCCAGTGCAGTGTTGATAAGATCGAGGTGATGGGGTCGTATCTTCTGGTTCTAGTAAGGACTCTAGCAGCTGAATTCTGGACTAACTGGAGTTTGTTTATGCCCCTACTGGAACATCCAGACAGTAAGGCATTACAACAATCTAGTCTAGAGGTGATGAAAGCATGAACTAATTTTACTGCATCATGTAATGACATTATATTTCTTATCTTAGCAATATTTCTGAGATGAATGAAGGCTGTCCTAGTAATATTATCTACACGAGCGTCAAATGAAAGACTAGAGTCAATAATCACACCAAGGTCTTTTACTGCTACACATGATGAAACAGAAAGGCCATCCAGAGTAACTATGTAATCAGAAAGCTTACTTCTAGCTACACGTGGTCCTAGTACAAGTACTTCTGTCTTGTCAGAATTAAGTAAGAGGAAGTTAATAAGCATCCAATGTCTAATATCCTTTATTAAGCTGGTGTCCGTCATCTGGCTTTGCTGAAACATACAGCTGTGTATCATCAGCATAACAGTGGAAGCTGATTCCATGTTTACGAATAATTTGACCCAGCAGTAGCATATGTAAAGAAAAAAGCAGTGGGCAAAAACTAAACATTGTAGAACGCCAAACTTTACCTTAGTATGCATTGAGAAGTCACCATTTACATCTATGAACTGATAGCGGTCAGTCAAGACCCGATCCAGGAGAGGGACGAGGTCAGCTTTTTTAATCAACGGTTTGATAACTGCCAGTTTAAATGATTTAGGTATATAGCCCGTGCTAAGGGAAGAATTTATTCATTTTTGAAGGGGTTTGATTACTTCTGGAATAATCTGCTTGGAGAAATATATAGTTAAGGGTCCCCCTAATCCCCCTTCTACTAGTTTATAATAATAATGAAGACATTAAAACTGTGAAATGACATAGAGTGTTCAAGACATCAAAAGCATTGGAACGGCTCCCGATGGCAGGTGTGTGTAGGTTTGTGTGTGTGACAGTGAGTGAATGGGTGAATGAGAAACAGTGTAAGGCGCTTTGTAGAACCGCTAAGTTTAAAAGGTGTTGTACAAGTGCAGACCATTTATCATTTAAAAATGTTTACATTTCTAAAAGTGTTTCTGATGAAGCTGTACACTCTTGGTAAATTCATGAGAGAACTTCACTTAGGGAAGAGTCCCCAAATAGAACGATAACTTCTTGGGACTTTCTCTGAAGTTTGGAAACAATATAATTAGAAGAAAACCACAAAGTGCTTGTTTTGAGCAAAAACTACCCATTAAAATGCATTATGATTCATAAATAAATTTGTACATTGCGAATTATTTTCAGATTTCAAGTCTCATTTTCCTCTTGACAGTACCCCATAGATTCTCTATGGGGTTCAGGTCAGGCGAGTTGGCTGGCCAATCAAGCACAGTAACATCATGGTCAGAAAACCAGTTACTAGTAGTTTTGGCACTGTGGGCAGGGGCCAGGTCCTGCTGGAAAAGGAACTCGGCATCTCCATAAAGCTTTTCAGCAGATGGAATCATGATATGCTCTAAAATCTCCTGGTAGATGTTGCATCGACGATCGACTTGAGAAAACACAGTGGACCAACACCTACAGATGACATGACACCCCAAAGCATCACTGACTGTGGAAACTTCACACTGGACTTCAAGCAACTTGGATTCTGTGTCTCTCCACTCTTCCTCCAGACTCTGGGACCTTGATTTCCAAATGAAATGCTACATTAACTTTCATCTTCCCCATGATTGTGGTTGAGTGTACTGAACCAGACTGAGAGATTAAAGGCTCAGGAAACCTTTGCAGGTGTTTTCAGTTAATTAGCTGATTAGATCTCTTTTCAGGTTGAAATTTCTGTATTCTAAATAATTTATTCTAATATTTTGAGATACTGGATTTTTGATTTCCATGAGCTGTAAGCCATAATCATCGAGATTAAAACAAAAAAAAGGCTTGAAATATTTCACTTTATGTGTAAGGAATCAACAATATATGAAAGTTCCATTTTTAAAAATTAAATTATGGGGGGAAAATCAACTTTTCCTCAATAGTCAAGTTTTTTGAGATGCACCTGTATGTTCATCATAGTAATGGGTCTGTGTGTGTGTGTGTGTGTGTGTGTGTGTGTGTGGAACTGGGGTGGTGTGGGTCTGGTGTGTAGATGCAATGATTTTTAATAATGACCTTTTCAGCCAGTTAAGAGTTGGGATCACTTCATTTGAATATAAATGTAGAATGTAAACAGGAAGTGTTGTATATTGTATAAGGAATGTTGAGGTGTGTGTGTGTGAGTAAGGCAGCGAGAGGGAAATGGCCGTCTACATTAATAAGAAGCAGGGCTCTCGTGTCCTGTGGTGAGTGCTGTGGCATAATTAGCTTGTGTTGGAGTGTCAGCTCGCTGAAGAGGAGATAATGGGGGATTCAAGCTGCTGCCAGAATGGAGAGGGTAGGGTCAAGGGATGTGAGGAGGGGAGGGATGTGTTGTTTCTTTTCTCTCTCTTTTTCTCTCCCCAATCCCTTTTTTTTGTGAATGGGCCCCTCAGCCATCACCCCCCCCACCCCTCATTCATGGATTTGCAAGGCTTTGTCACCAGGGGATGGGAACCCAGGAACCTGGCACCAACCGGCTGACCTTCTAGCACCTCTCTGTTTGGCATTCCTCTATCTTCCTCGCCTTTCTCTCTCCTCTCAGTCTCTTCCCGCTCCCTCATTCGGCCTCTCTTCTGTGCTTTTATTTTCCACTATATCTATTTTATTTTAGTCACCCCCCCCCCCCCCCCTCAACCCACTGCCAAACTCTCTCACAATCACAAGCAATAGTTCCCTAAATAGTTCCCTAATTCCCTAATAAAGCAAGACACTGAAAGAGTGTGATGTTCTTTGCAGCAGTTTTTTTTCCTCTCTTTGTCCTGCATTTATTTCTTGAAATCCAAAGCACATTGAGATGAGCCTGGAAGATGGATTGGGGGGGAAAATAGAAAAGAGAAACAGGTGGTGCGAGCTCGCTGATTACACATCAGGATGAAGTTTAAATTCATCCTCCACCCTTTTCCTGTGTAGTCTGAGATCTCTAGTTCCACTTCTAACCTATACATAGAGCATGCAGTTCTTCATCACTAGCCCGTACTTACTATCTATAGTACTACTGTTGTCTTTTTATTTTATTTTATTAAAGTGCAACACAGGCTACGACCCCAAAAAGCTAATGTTTTGGATTTCATATAACTCTCCACTTCTCAACCTTACGCTGATTTGTCGGTGAAGAGTTGTATCCAGTTGCATACCCGGAAACGTTTGCCTATCTTCCATGGGTTCTCGCATCATTCGTAAACAATAAAGCGTAAAAAGTTTTTGCTCATCACATGCTGTACTTAAGGTGTACTCTCTGTTTCCCAGCAGCCTTTTGAAAATGAAATCCTACAAGCTCAGAACCGAAACTGATGGAAAAAACGCTTTCTGAAAATATCAGTTGAGACCAAGCTAGATTCTTAGGCTGGTCTTTAATAAACGTTCTTCCTGCAGGGACAGCAGTTAATGAACAGCATGAGCGAGTGGATCAGTTTCTTGCTTTGCTTCGCACACGTTGACGTGAGCACATTATTGTATAATGGATTTATTGTCGGAAAAGTAAAGTCATGATATTGTGGAAATTATAACATGTGCAAATATAGTAAAGTGTTCCCAGTTAAAAAAAAAAAATCAAAAAAGAATGAAGGTGAATCACAACTACTTGATAAAAAAAAAAATCTAGCTGTCCATCATTCCATGATTACTAGAATTGTGGATTTTGTGCTGCTTGATACTGCTGAATACATATGACTGAAAATGCTTCAGAAATGCTTTCAGTGAGAAGTCACTTGGTCGATCACAACCCTTTTCAAAACAAAGTTACACCAGTATTATTTTCTGATCATTATTATTGGACCGTTGTTCTGTTTTTGCTGTTTGTCGCTGTCTATATTCGCTGTAAATTCTGGTTTGATTCATGTGACACAGTGAATCAGCCCTAACACTGTTATTTTACAAGAGTTAAGAATTATTTTCTAGAAGTTACAAGAGTAGTGGCTGTGGTGGCTGGGGGCAGTGGTGGCTTGCCGGTTAAGGCTCTGGGTTACTGATCAGAAGGTCAGGGGTTTAAGCCCCAGCACTGCCAAGCTGACACTGCTGGGCCCTGTATCATGGCTGACCCTGCGCTCTGACCCCAGCTTCCTGACATGCTGGGGTATACGAGGAAAATAATTTCACTGTGCTGTAATGTATATGTGACCAATAAAGACTCATTATCACTAAGACAGTACTATGGTAGCGAGCTCTGAAATAATGGCATAGATGATGTAGATATTTTCCCAAAACTGAACATTTAATATAGTAATTTATCAAAAATGTGTAGAAAGTCAAATTTCCTGATATATAACCTAGTATTAAGGTAATCATTTTGCATTGTTTACCATGTAGTTCCTGGATACTAAGCCTTATAGTTTGTATTTTTTATTTTTTTTTTGCTTTAGGGAGATTGCCTTCACAAGGCAATTGCAGAAGCAGTCACCCAAGCTCTCCTACTACTACCTGGGTTTTTATATCCACTCATGCCCCAAGATGCGCTACAAGGTACGTCTTTCCTTTCCTCACCTCTCCTCATTTGGAACGTGGCTGTGGATTGAATTAAACATTATCTTGTTAAAAAAAAAAAAAAAAAAAAAACTGACATGGTTGTCTCTTGATCTTCTCTTACTTCTACAGTACCTCAACCTCAGTAGCAGTACATTTTATTCACACTGTATCTCAAACAGTTGAATCCTTCTCCTTCTAAAAAGCTGTTAGAATGAAGATACACACCTTGTACACATTATGTGTGTATCTCCAGGCTATAAACTGTATGCCAGTAGGGACTGAGGTAAGAAGGTACTACAAAAGCCAAGTCTAGTGCTCCTACATGTCTGCACACACCTTCAGTACAGCCTCAGTTTCCTGTCCTCTCATTCTTTTTGTTAGTGACTGTTATTATCAAACACAAACGGTGTGTTGCCTGGGCAACGTTCCTTATTAACGTCAGGAGCAATATAGCAGCAAACTGGATTTGGGCTTGGGAAAGAGGGCTTGAGACGATTTTATGATGTTGAAATTGTCATGTGGTTTAAGCCGCAGTGGCATGTGCTGGTTCTCCAGGTTCACTTAAAAAAAAAAATGGTAGATCCATTTTTCAGTCATCTTGAATCGTTTAGTTTTTCAACAACCTATCATAGCTTCTTTTCAGATTTAGCGTGACCGAAAACAACAAAGCAGCCACATGCTTACGTTTTAGCCGGTCAAGCTTGTTGTAGACAGGCAATGGAAAATGTTAACACCAGCAAGTGACAAAGTGACCAGAGATCATTCATTTTCTATACATGTGAACAATGGCGCCAGGAAAGCAGCAAGCGACAGAACCAGACTACAGGTTTAAATGACTCCTTGGTGCCTGTCATCCAATGTTTCTTCAGTTCCCTTCTCACAACCTACAACATTCCTTACCTGCAGTTGGTTCCCATTTACTGTGGGAACCAACTGGCAGCAAGCAGGAAATAGCAGAGATCACTGGTGTCTCTAGCTATTATGAAGCCTTGCATGTAACATGGGAATCAACCAATTTTTACACAGATTAGTGCATTATTTAATTTGTGTTCAACTAGTTCTATTTTACATTCTGGCTGCTACCGTTTCACATCGGATCTAGAAAAAAAACAACCCAATGCTGGACAATGCAGGTCCACAAACGATGACAATAGCTGTCACTACTCACCCAGAAGAGACAGACTACAAGTGTCACAACTGACTCGTTGCTTGCTAGTGTGAATGTATGGTCAGTCAACAAATTTTTATCTTGTATTGCTAACACTATTGGTTTTGGTGTCGATGCGGTCATTGGTCAATGGTCATTCTCTAGACATGTTTTTAGTAAGACTAGAGGACACGGGGTTAAACGTGACCAGGGATTATTAGTATGTAGTGAGAGCCACTGAGTTGACCCTGGGATGGCCATTCTGTACTGAGAACATGAGACCGAGAATCATGTTGGGCCTGGGATAAAGAAGGATGTCGGAGATGAAAGCCAAGTAAGTAATAACACAGGTGGAGGGCGAGTTGGGGATCGCTTGACAGGGGCAGGGGAAATCTGAACAGCTGATTCATTTACAGTGGTAGGAGATGGCAAGCAATGAGAAGAATGTAAATAAAAGTGATGAGCTGGCCTAGAGCAGAGGGAGCGCAAATGTCAGAGAGAGAACAGATGGGACTGGAGAAATCATTAGCAGGTGAAGAAGGGGTCAGGATATAGACTGCTACTGTAGTTCATAGTGTCACTCGAAAAGATGTCTCTCACTCGCTCTTCATCATGTATTCCCTTTCACCAGCAAATCTTCTCTCATGTCCGTGGATGTTGCGCCGTAGAAATCCGAGATGCCTTCGGATTGTTAATGCATACTTTTATGTGCAGTCAAACTCTGCCGATCTGTTTCCGTATTACTTTATTCATTTTCTCCACACATTATGTGTGTATCATCCTTAACTTTTTCACTCCATCCAGTAATCCTGCATGGTGGCAGGTGGGAAACCCTTGGGCACGTTCAGTCTACTTCTGGTGGAGTTTTTCTCCTGTGTTGTATGGATATGAGAAAATGATCAAGAGAGTGAGTGTGAGAACCATGAAATAGTTTTATCAGTTCTATTTCAAGCTGTATCTGCGTTCCTATGAGATTTTCCTGCATACAGGTCCAGTCTACATGGCTGTGTGGCTGGAATCTTTAGGGGAAGCCTGCTGGCAGATCAGTTTCCAATACCCCAGGCCTCACTCTGTTAATCTCACCAACTGCGGACCTCAAATCTAAGACGACTGCCACTCGCCTCTCTGTTGCCTCTCCACCTATTGTGCTGGGGTGACAAGGTCGCCCGTTTCACACCTCCACACACCCACTTGCAGCTTTTCCAGCAGGCTTGAATTGCTCATTAATGCATCCGTAGGGTAATTGTGGTTTTCTCAAGATGCCTAACCCATTGAAATTCCTCTTGGGGCCTTGGTTTCAGAGGCATCCTCTTGGGCACTGCGCCCTTCAGAAAAGCCCAGCGCCTGCTGTCCCTTCATCAAAGCCACCATGGCTCTCACAATTGAGCCCTGCTGGAAGACTCTCATTGGGCCCACGTACCTCAGTTGAGAGTTGCTTGCCTCTTTTTCAAGCAGGGGAACACTCCGTGCTCCTTCACTTGTGTCGTAGATGCCTGCTGAGTACTGGATCCTGTTTCTCATGTTTTGATAATTTCATAGTGCATAGCAAGAATTAGGAACCAAAACTTATGTATTGGTTCTGTAGACCAGCACTTTGGATTTTAGACCAAACAATGCTAAGATACATAATGTCAGTTTTGGTAATCCATACAGGAACCACAACTCTTTGTTAAATAATTGTATTTTTTTAGTGGATCATGAGTAGTTGGACAGTTTGCTTCTAAATTGTTTATAAAGATCTGGAGCTATACTTTAAATCACAGGTTCCCAACCCTGGTCTCGGAATACCCCCTGTCCTGCATCTTTTAGTGTTTTCCCTGCTCCTAACACACCTGAATCAGATAATCAGCTAATTAACAGGCCTTCTTGAGTTGAAGTGGCTCTGCTAGAGTTGGGAAAACACTAAACTGTGCAGGACCTGGGGTTCTCTAGACCCAGGTTTGTAAACCTGTGCTGTAAAATGATTACAGAGGCACTCTAGAACATGGATAGAAGTGTACCAGGCTACTAGCTTATTTGTGTATAAGCTAAATAGCTCAAATGGAAGATATTAACTAATGAAAAGTTGGGTAAAATTAAACAAACCGTATTTTCAGTTTTTAGTAGTTGAAGTAAAGGCTTGGTCTTGAAAATTATTTAAATTTTTTGATGTCTATCTTAATGATGTTAAGATCTTAATGATGACATCAATGATGTTGATGTCTCGCTTTCATTTGGACTCAATCTTAACTTGGGCTTGACTTGATCTCTGCTAGTCTTGGACTTGTCTTGGACCTGACAATGATGGTCTTGACTACAAGGCGCGCTTGGCAACAAATATATAATTCTTTTTGATTTTTGCAGAACAAAAAAAAAAAGGTCGGATATAGTTCCAGTCTCAAACTGTCCACGGAGACTTCTGAGTCATAATATATAATCGTCATCATCCAGGAAATCTTAAATAGTAGTGTTTGGTCAGTTAGTTTATGGCACCTTTGTTGTAATGGAAAAAATGTATTTTAAAAGATAATGTACATAGCAGTTAAAAATAAATCGGAAAACAGTGTTACTTTGCAAACCAAAACACCCAACCCATTGCCAAAGTCTTCAAAAACTGTCCCCTCAGGGGACATAAAAGCTCTGTCTGGGCACTCTCCATGAGGGGTATGTGGAGTGCTAGCTCTGTCCATTACTCTAAGTCCAGTCTGGCCAGTGTGCTGTCCAGTTTAAGATGTGATTTCCTGGCTCTGTCTCTGCCTGAGGGGGACTAATGGCCTCTTGGCCCCCGGTCGCCTGTAGCCTGTTTCCAGCTTGCTGAATAGCTCTAATGGAGTGGAATGAACCATTCTGTGAGCTTCTGACTGGAGTATGTTTCAGAATATCACAGAGGGCTTCCCATTTTCCCGCCTTCAGCCAGGTGTTTCCCAGTGCTTCCTGTTCATTCAGAGTCCCAGCCAAAGGAAACAGTTGTATTGGAACTGTGTTAAGGGTGGTGTTTAGTGTCTGGCAGTGTTCTGGAGGTGCACTCTTTTACCCCGGAGGCCTTTTCCGTGCTTTTGCCATCTTCTTACAGTTGCACGGTGGTTTGATGTCTGTAGTTGTGCCAGAGCTGATATGGCAGCGTATAAACTTTAAATGGTAAATGGTCTGCACTTATATAGCATGTTTTAACCTTTACACTGTTTCTCATTCACCCATTCATACACACACTCGCACACCAATGGCAGCAGAGCTACCATGCAAGGCACTACCCTGCCATCGGGAGCAACTTTGAGCGAGTTGAGTGTCTTGCCCAAGGCCCAACAATTAGTGGACAACCTGCTCTACCACCTGAGCCCCTTAAACTTTAAGGGTTTGTGTCAGTGATCCAGCTAGGATTAGAACATGAAGAGCTGGACTCTGCAAACTGTAGATAGACTGTACTATACTAACAGTGATACAAGTCATTATAATGAACTGTGATGATGGTTTAGTTTGGATAAATAGGTCCATTGGTATAGAGTAATAAATGCAGAGCCCTCTACTGTAGCACAAAGCTATTGCATTTGAATTCTTCAAGGTTCTTTTAGTCAGCACTGTATTCCCTCCATTTTTTCCATCTGCCTTCCTGTAAAACTGTTTGTTTAAAATTCTGAAAATTTTTGAAATGTTTAATTGTATGTTTACTAATTTTACACCATAACGTATGGCTAGAAAACGAAACTAAGTTCCCATGAGGGTTAATGACAGGGTTGCCGTGTTTGTATTATTCATGCCATATAGAGTAGTTTAAACATACTCTGTGGCTGCCAAATATCTTGTTTTATAGCAAATAATTAGAATTAAATCTTATTGTAAGTGTAAACAGTGTGTCTTTGATGGACATAAGTGTTTCTTTTGTAAGGTACTGTATATTGAAAATATTGGCACAGGAACGGCATTGATAATGTCCGTACATCGGAACGCACGCGCACCGCAACGACCTTGTTTCCCACGCAAAGGCTCAGGTCTTTTCTGAGATGTAAATGGATGGGAAATTTTACTCAAAACTTGTCAATCCCGGGTTAATGATATTAACCTGCTATAACGGTTCTAAATGAGCTGCTAGTCATTATAGGCTTACTGTAAAAATTCACTAGATAGTTGCCTACAGCAGAAGTCAAGTGTGATAGCCTCTCGACCTGAATTTTGAATGAGGCTTTGTCATTATGAATGCCGTCCTGCCTCACCAAAATCTACGGCCACAAGCTACTGCTGCACACACCTACACACACTACCTTGAAAGTGCAGGGAGAGTGTATGAATAACACTAATGGTCTTAGTTTTATCACTAAACCGTAGTCATTATTCATAGCTAATTGTATTCAGATGGTTTTGTCATTACTACGCGCTCCACGTTTGTCAGAGTCTGACAGTCAGTTATAAACTGTTTCTATTTCTCTACGGTTCTATTTAGCTGTAATCGTAAGAACAGAGAACTCCAAATTTATTATCTTTGTCAGGCTTTTCTCTCCCTTTCTCTCTGTAGCCTTGCACCGGGCCCCTCAGCTTTTAACCATATTTTCACATAGCTACATTTGACTCCCATTTATTGCTGTTTTTTTTTTTAAAGCATCATTCTTATTCAAGAATGTGTGATTGGATTTTTGCTGAACTGTATGTTAAAAGGTATATACTTATTTTTATATGTCTAATTGCTTTCATGATCAGTGCACTGAAGATGATTGGTTAAACAAAACATTTTCGTCAATTACAACATATCTCACTGAAGTTGTTGTTATTTAGATTTGAGTTTAGGCTTTAGTCAATCAATAACAGATGAATTGTTCATGGTTTACATACCTACTATGGGTGTAACACAATGACGCTGTCTGTATCTGCATCGGTTTAGAGCTTCAAATGTTCAGATTTGTACTCAGAATTAAGTCCAAAGTGGGTGTGGTTTAAACCTGAAAGGTTTTTTTTTTTCCTTCTGTTGTTGTTTTGATGTTTTTATGTTTTAAACCTACCACTATTCCTACAAAAACACTAGGGAGAAAACCCAGACATGAAATGCCAGCACTGTCAGCATCTCCGTATTCTCCGCACTTAATTCTGTTCACCACATCACTCAAGTTCATAATTGGCCTCAACCTGAGATGTGTCCACGAGTTGCTTTAGTTGCTTCTGTTTCCCAAACTATAAAGTAAGTAGTCATCTAGTAAATCTAGATCTAGTAATCTAGTATACTAGTAATTCAGTTCAGTTCAATTCAGTTTGATTTGTATAATGCATTTAACAATGGACATTGTCTCAAAGCAGCTTTACAGAAACATATAAACACAGGATACATATTTTAAGTGTGTGAATTTATCCCTATTGTGCAAGCTGGTGGCGAGGAAAAACTCCCTAACATGATACGAGGAAGGAACCTTGATGATGAAGAAACCTGTAATGAATGTGATCTTTATTTGATAATCTGACTCAAAAAGTAAAATCCTCCCATTCATCCAGTATTTTTTAGTTTTTTAAATGTCTGGGGGATTGCAGTGCCTATACACACCTTTTAATTTCAACCCCCCCCCCCCCCCCCCCCCCCAAAAAAAAAAAAAAAAAAAAAAAAAAAATTAGTGCCCTTCCTGCGGGTCATACCTGTAGTAGTATCTGTTTAGAGCACATTAGCTTTTCAGTGCAAATAAAGTTTCCATATTCAGTTACATTCCTAATACCTACAAATCATAGGTAATTCGCTATTAAATAAAGTTTAAATAAAGTTATTTAAGCTTTGACTTTGGCACTCTTTCGTTTACCCCCCTCCCCCCCTTTCCCCACAACCCCCAAGTACACATGCACAAGTCTGTCCTATGGGTGTAAATAAAGCAGTTCTTATTCTTGTTGTTATTGTTTCTGTGAGAGAATGCGGTGTATTTAGAGCAGGAAGCCATTAAAGTTTCCACTGAGAAGGAGAAAGGAGCAGGGGAGAAAAGCAGAGGGAGGAAGAGACGGACAGAAAGCATTAAAAGACACACCATGGTTTCGGTGGCCAAATGAGGAGAAAAAGAGAAATATTTGTAGTCCCGTCACTAAGCAGGTTTTTGGGCCAGTCCTCATCCTTCTCCTAGAACGAGCCAGTATTTTTCTGAAACGAGTCCTGAAACGACAGAAAACATTGAACCAATTGTTTATTTCATGCTTATTTTAATACAGTTCATAGTATTTGTTCTTGTGTGTATTCAATTAGTTGGATTTCCTTTTTTTTTTCTTCCCTCTAAAACACATTTGTCAGAGAACCTTTGTCTAGACCTACATGTGGAACCCTGTTTTCCCTCCAGAATGTCTACCAAACATTGTAGCAAAGTTCCTGTCCTGTTTTATCTCACTGCTCTGTCTGTTTGTCTCCCTCTCTCTGTACACTTGTGTAAATCTTGAGGAATGTCAAGGCAGGTGGGAACAAGTGCATCTGAAAAGACACCTCTCTCTCTCTCTCTATCTTGTACAATAACATATTTACTTCTATGAACAGATGTGTTGCAGATTCATGGAAAAACATTCTTTCAACTGATCACGTTTGATGAATGAAACATTTGAAGTAGGGATGCAACTAACGATTATTTTCATAATCGATTAGTTGGGTGATTATTTATTTATTTATTTATTTATTTATTTATTTATTTATTTATTTTCGAATAATCGAATGGGGGGGGACTTTCAGTGCCATTGTTTAGTTTATTTAAAATAAAATCCACAAACTGAGTGTTACAAATACAAACGTCAGACTAAAACTTTACCAATTATATAAGACTGAAAAGAACCCAATACACACACGCACACCAGAATATATATTATTCATTTAGGACTGTAGTTTAATTATATATATATATATATATATATATATATATATATATATATATATATATATATATATATATATATAAAATGCTAAGTATATAAACAGTAAAGAAAGTCATTGTCGGTGACTCTGGATATCTGCTTAAGCTAGTGGCATCACGTTACGTGCGTATGACGTCATGCGCCGTCGACCAGGAAGCGAGTACACAGTGCATGGTGTAAGTGAGATAATGAGATTATAATAATGAGATTCGTTGACAACAATTTTCATAATTGATGATTAGCGATTTTATTGATTAGTTGTTGCAGCTCTAATTTGAAGTAATGCTGAAACATTTGGGGTTTTTCCCTTTAATTTGTCACCCTTATGTGTATACACTGGACGATGTCTGGACACTGGCCAATGACTGCGCTGTTTAACACAATTAGCACTTTTGGACTATGTAGTATACAGTTATAGAAGAGAAACGATTTATAATCGCACTATTTGTTGTCACAAGATGAGGATGGGTTCCCTTTTGAGTCTGGTTCCTCTCAAGATTTCTTCGTCTTGTCGGTTCAGGGAGTTTTCCCTTGCCTCCATCGCAGATTAATACAAAACAAACAAAAAAAATTATATCTGGGATTCCATATGTTTCTGTAAAGCTGCTTTGTGACAATGTCCATTGTTAAAAGCGCTATACAAATCAAATTGCACCTCCCAAAAAACATCTAAGTAGGTGGATTGGCTACTCTAAATTCATGTGTGTTCTTGACATAGTCTCCAAATCCATCAGTGCAGTCACGCCGAATGAATGAATGAATAATATCTGAAGCCTTGGGGTTGGAGCTTTCATTAGGCCATAATAGGCACTGGTAGCCAGCATCTCTTTTCCGTGAGTCAAAAAAGTATAATAGAAGACATCTGATGGTGGACCAGGTAGTGTTGCGTGAAGGAGGCTGCCTGAGCACATTTGGATAAACTTCCTAAAGCACCTGAACCGTTAAAGCCATTTGGAACATGTAGATCTAAGGGATCTAATGTCAGGCTGCGAAGGCCTTTAAACTCCTCAACGTGACGTGTGAAGAGCACTGTACCGAGCCAAGCGCTCTCGCTAGCCGCTCTCTCTATTCTTCTCCTCCTTCGCCGTCCCATAAACCGCATGTCACCAGCAGAGCACACTAGATGAAAGCGATAGGAAGCGAGCGAGAGGCAGCGATTCAGCGGAATGAAAGAGAGCAGCTCGGACAGAAAAGATAAACAATTACCGCACGTTTTGTTTGGCAGGCGCTCACCCCCCCCCTTTTTTCCCCTTTTTTTTTCCTTTTTTTTTTGTCCTCCAGTGCCGCTGTAGCTTTGAAGTGGAGTCATTTTCACCATGTAATCTGTTCCATTTGTGCTTCTTTCATTAATGCTTCACAGTACAGTACTCACTGGATGGCTGTTACCTGCTCCAGTGGACTTCACACTTTAGGGTGCATTATGGTTTGATCATGGATGATGGCTGTGCACGTTAGGGCAGAGAACCAGCTATGTCATATAGGACGATTCGTCAGTTCACACTCCTGACTGTACGTTTCCATACCTGTCAGTTTGAGGGTTTTTCTTTCTGGTTTCTGCTAGTATATGACCCTTGTTTTTTTTTCTTCTTTTCTTTTTTTTAAGCAAGACTATTCTTGTAACATGAATTTTTTAGTATGTTTAATTTTTGTTATATTTGACACTTCTGATAAGATTGGTTGTTTTTCAAGTACAATGGAAAGCCAACAGTATTCCATGGTACCCCACCCATTTTTTTTTTTTTTAAACACTCCCTCTGTAAAATGTACAATTTAGCACTTCCTGGCTCTCTTATTTTCACTAGTCCCTTACCACTGGCCTCCAGTCTTACAAAAACCAGTTCTATATGTCTTGAAAAGGCTCACCCATTTGGTGATCTCTTCCATTGTTTTCCTTCCTTTTCTTTTTCTTACAGTATTCTTTGCTGTTTGGAAAGCATTGGATGTCTGGAAATCTTCAAGCTTGCTTTGTAGACCTCTTCGGTGATGTAATGCATACAGACGACCAAATTAAAGAAAAGAACAGTGGCTCGGTTATCGGAGGTTGTTTTGTTGGCATGGTTTTAGGTCTACTCGTCTCCTTAGACAGAAGGAGAAACAATGTAACTCACACTCCATGACTTTAATAGTCACCAGATTATTAATTCTACCCCATCTATTACCGTTGTGAGATTTTGGACCTACATTTTTGAAAGCACTCTACACCACCACCATCAACACACCAACTGAGGGAATGTCAAGGTGCATGGAAGATGTTCTGGTGGTTAGTGGCAATCCAACACCGTACAAAGTCACTTTATGTTGCTTTTTCCTTTCATTTGTCACCCATCTGTATCAATATATTGTAATTTAGATGAGAATGGGTGCTGCTTCAGTCTGGTTCTTCTGCAGGATATATCATGTCGTCTTTTTCAGATTGATCATCTGGCTGGCTCATCAGGAATAAAGAACTTTTCATTATTTTTTTTATTGGCAGCATGTCTGTTGCTAAACGCACTATACAAATAATAATAATAATAATAATAATAATAATAATAATAATAATGTAATTTAATTCAGTTGAAACTATATAACTACAGGGTGTCCAAAAGGTCTTCATACATATGGGAAATTAACACATTTTAGCATGTCTTTCGAAATGTTTCATAATTAGTTTATATTATATTATATATGTTTTTTTTCCTTCTCAGATAGCCTTTAAGAATGCTTTTGTCAAAAGAACAACGTATTGAAATCATTCTGGGAAGCCAGACACGTATTGGCTGCTTTTTGTAATATTTTGCTCAGAGTCGTCCGTTTTAAAAAAAATAATAAAATAAATATTGTAAATATAAATTTTAGTTTTCTAATGAAAGAAATTAATATGTTGGCACAATTCTATTTTTTGTCTACAACACCGATTTCAAACATTTAATCATGAGAAACATTTCAGTCGAGTGTCTCCAAACTTTTGACCGGTAGCGTATATATAATTAATGTAATGTTTTAGTCTGAAGTTTATGTTTGTAACGCAAATAAAATGTTATAGAAAGTTTGCACATTAGCACTCAGTTTTGCTACCAATGTTCAGCCTGACGGTGCACCATATGACGAGGCATTTGTCGTCACTGTGCAGTTCCCAGAACAGGACAGGATTTCATTCCCGTGCAGTCGATGCATCTCAACTTTACTGAATATCTTTGGGATAAAGTGGAAAGTGTGTGTTCCAACAAGACGCACAAATTACAGCAATGTCACACCACCATCATTACTGCACAGTGTACTGTACCAGGATCCTGCAGAACCCAGGTCGAGGTGAATTCATGATGTTCTTCTGACGGCTGAAAGATGTGCAGTGCTGGGAAAGGAGTACCTAATAAAGTGGCAAATCACTTAGAGTAATACTTTTTCCCAAGCTTGTGATTATTCATACTTTCCACTAGCATCAATGACCCATTCACATAGCTCTCTAATAATCTCCCATTTTACGAAGCATGTTCTTTTAAAGGTTGTCAGAGTGTGACATGGTAATGGTTTATGTGTTTTGATTGGGGCCCAGTCGCCAAGCATTTGCTCCAGCTCTCCCCTGAGGAGCGCTGACAGGGCCGTGGACCCGAAGGGTCAGAGTTCAGAGGTCAAACCTTACGACTGAGTGTACCTTTTGAATGAGAGGAGTGCGTTGGTGGTGTGTTGTGGTGCGGGAGGTGTGAAGGTCACAAGGTTGGAAGGCGAGAGTTTAGATCCAATGTCAGGGTGAGCGAAGCCAGAGAGGTCCAGCCGAAAAGAGGTCCCGGCATGTTTGCATTGCCGTTAACTCACTCGGCGTTTATTTTCAGAGCCTTGCAGTTTGGGGGAGTCTGAAAGCATCAATCCGCCGAAATGGCACCATATGCAGTAACAAAGAATGACTGTTTTAGCGCGACCAAATGAATTCCAGGACTCCCAAGCCATCATTTTTCAAAATCATTGTGTATGTTTAGGAAAGTTGGTTCCTCTATTTGGCCCTCTATTTTCTTTTGCATTCCCACACCGAGGACTTCACGGTAGGTCCCGTTTTTCAACTGCGTTTCAACTCGATGCACAGAGTGCGATTATTTTCTGTAATAGCACCATTTTTGGACACGCATCAGATATGTATCTCGGGCGAAAACCAGAATAGAGCAACAGTCTGGAGCAGGGTCGAGCCACTGTAAGCAGAGTCAGACGTAAGACCCTGGCAGTAAAGACGCCCTTTCTGAGCTCAAGCTGCCCACCAATAAACGGTCAGAGTGATAGAGAGATAAAAACAGGCCTGGGGATCCTGTGCCTGTAAAACGCTGCTCTGCCGAAACACAATCCTGTAAAAATATTTTCCCATCATTAAGCTGTCATCCGTAGAGCCCCTGACACGTAGCTGGGCCTGTGTGTGTGTGTGTGTGTGTGTGGAGGAGAGGAGCACAGGGCTGCCAAGATGCTGTGTTTATTTGAAGTTTGTCCCTCTGTAATATGTTGTCTGGTGTGAGAAGTCTTGGCTGGTCCCACGTGTTTGCAAAGTGGCGGTTAGTGCAAATGTCTCGATTTCAGACACGACTGAAGACACATCCGGGACATTGTGTGTCAGGGGAAGGAAAGACGGTGTATTTTTACAAAGCGGGCAGCAATACGAAGTGTTTACACTTGTCTTTCATAGACCGATTCTCCTCTGTCCATTAATGACAGCCTGTCCAATCACTGTGCACGTGTGCTTATGTGTGTCACTCAGCAGCACACACACCCTAATGTTAGCCTTGCAGGGAGGTCTGAGTGTGTGTGTGTGTGTGTGTGTGTGTGTGTGTGTGTGTGTGTGTGTGTGTGTGAGAGAGAGAGCATGGCAGTGCTAGTGAAAGTGGAGATTTAAAATAAAAATAAAAAACCTGGTCAGTGTCTAGCTGTGATTCAGCCCACTTCTGATTGACACATTGCTGTGTAGTAGTTAAACCTGATCCTCACTCAGCCTTTTCCTTTCCACATCATGCCAGACTGCGGTATTTACTCCAGTCCTAACAAAGCACTTTAACCCCACAGACAAAAAGAACAAACACTGTTGCTATGTTAGCAACATTGTTTGTGCCTTTTGTCAGTGTGTTAACGCAGGGGTGAGAGCACTCACGGGCAAGTGAGCACATGTGCGTGTGCTTTTGTGCAGTGGTATTTTTTCTTTTCTTTCCACGGTTCTTGTATATTGCTCTGAAAGCGTTTGCCTTGTTTTACGGGAGGGATAGGCCTAGCTATTGTTCCGGACTGTATAGAGTAGGGGACGACTTGGTAAATGTTTTGACTGGTTGCTATTCTACGCTGTGAGCTCAGTGTGCACACGCTTCACCTGAAAGACCTCTACCTGAGTAGTTATTAAGTGTGGATTGACCTTTGTTTTTTGTTTTAGCGTTTTGATGGATGGCTAGTTGGGTAGGTGGGGCTCTCTCTCTTGTCATTAACACACCTAGTACCTGCTCTCTTCTCACTCACTCATGTGCTCTGACTTTCCGCAAGACATGGATATGATTGAAAGGTAAAATAGGGATAGTGGAGGAAATAGAACCCAGATGTGCACGAAATCGTAGGGAGCAGCGGAAAAGCTAGCACCCTCCACTAGTGGTATGCGGACACCGACGGTCCGAGGGCTAAGAGGCGTTAGGGGGTTCGGTTCACCCTATGGTCTGTCTGATTGAAATGAATCGCTTGTGTCCACACTGACTTGTTACATTCCATTGCATTTATATTATAAGCCAAAATCACAAACCATATTAGTTTGAAGGCTTACTTTAGTGTGCAAAGACTCCTAAAAATTAAGGTAGACTTTTTGAGGTTTGCTGACTAATTGTGCATTGATCAAACCTTCCACTGAACATGCAGTAGGTCAGGGGTTGCGTTTGGATGCAGACCCGACATGGAACATGGAAAAGAACAAAGAACATGGAAAACGCTGTAGCAGTGACGGTCAATATGTTGGAGTTATGGGGGGAGGGGGTTCTCTGGCTGAATGCGCCTTGTGATGTCACATGACGCATCTTGGCCCAAACCTGCAGAATATCTGCAGCGGTTTTTTAAATGTATTTAAAAAATTTTATTTATTTTTTTTTTTTTTACATTATTTCTCCATTTTACATCATTGCTCATTGATCGGACTGTTCAGTTTCTTGCATTATGCACGCAAGAGCGATGAGCTCTTCTTCAGCAAACGACAGAGCTGAATATTTATGGGAGATGAGATCGACCACCAGGGTGTTTGCCTTTATGTCGTTTTTTTATTTAAAAAAACAAAAAAAACAACACACATCTAGTTGGCCTCGTGCCTGTATTATCACAACCTCCCTTATCTAACACAACCTAGTTGAGCATGTTGATTTATGGACGGCAGAAGTCTTCGTCGTCGTCTTTTTTATTTATTTTGAATTTTTTATTATTATTGGCTGTTTTGTCTTGGCGAAAATCTGCTGTAATTTTGAAAAAAATTTGCGATCTCCTCCGAATATTCTGGAGTTTGCTTGATTTTTGAGCTCATTTTTGCGAGTGGCAAAAAAATTAATCCTGAAGGGACTGAATAACCACTTTGAATTTATAGCAATAACTAATCACCAGCGGTTAAGCATTAAAAGACACCCATACAGCAGTGGCCTTTCAGTCATGTCTGTTGCTTATCCGAATCTTTGCAAGCACTGACGTTTGTGTAAGTGTACCTTCACGAATTTTAGTTGAGTGCACTAGATTATAAAAGGGAGTGCATTACATTGCAACAGTTTCAGCAAAATCTACTTATGAAATGTGCAATAGGAGCCATACGTCAGATTTAGTTTTGCAAACTGAAAAAAATTTCAGTTCGTGTCAGGAATTTCTGATCACAGATAAGTTCTTTTTCAGGGCTCCCATGTGCACACAGCTCTGAGGCTTTAAGTTGGAGAGGTGAGAGGTTTTGTCTTTCACAAGAATTCCTGGCCAGCAGTGAGCTCCAGGATTTATGTTGCTGATGAATTGCTTTTCAAATAAATCTCAGGTATGGGACTTTGGGCTGGAGGGGGAGGTTGCTGTCAGAGCAAGTGAGAGAAATTAGGTGACACTTATGCGTTCGAGTGTTTTTGGTTTTTTTTGTTAGCTTTAGCTCACGCGAGCAGTATTTTAATTTGTCTTTTTTTTATTTTTATTATTATTATTTTTTTTTATAAATGCACGTATAATGTATATGTTGCATTTGGTTTCCACGAGTAAGTGTTCAAAAGTAAAAGTCGTAAAACCTGGTCTCTACAACATATCTTTCCAATAAATCAAACAAGCTTTCACATGGACCGTGACCCGTATCAGATTTTGAAATAGTTGTCCCTTAAAAACATAGTGGTAGCATCATGGATCCCAACTGAGAGAGTTCATACATGCACCACTTCCCTCCGGCTCCATCCACACTGAATTCCTTCCCCGTCTTTATCTCTGCCTGATCTATCCCACCTCTTTTCTTCTCAGCTATCTATCCATTTCTTCTCATTCTGTGTTTGTGCTACTGCCAACCGTATGCACATTTCACACTGTTTTGTTTGGGGTCCCCCCCCGATCCTTGGCTTTGTTGTGTGTCGAGAAGCAAGCCATATGACAAGTACTATAGAAATGGATTGAAATTTGGGCTTTTCCTAGTCGTTCTCATGCTCTGCTGTGGCGAGGTTAATGAGCCTTGAAGACGAAGGTCCGTCTGTCATCGTTACCTTCATTGCTGTGTCATCCAGGGATGTAGCGAGGGTCGGAAAGACGGATGACGCTCCGTGGGTCGAACTATATTATTTAAGAAACGCATGGGAAATGGCGATAGGACAGTTTATATTGTTTCTCCAGCATGCTCATTGATCAGACTGCAAGAGCGATGAGCTCTTCTTCAGCAAACGACAGAACTGAATATTTGTGGGAGATAAGCTCGTCACCAGGGTGTTTGCCTTTGCGTCATCTTTCTTTATACAAAGATCTCCTTGGCCTCGTGCCTGTATTATCACATCCTCCCTTATCTAACAACCTAGTTGAGCATGTTGATTTATGGATGGCAGCAGTCTTCGTATCCCCACGCTAACCCCCCACCCCGCCTCCGAAAAAGAAGAGTTGCAGAACCAAAAACGTTTTTTTAATTAATTAATTAATTAATTATTTATTTTTTTTAGATCTGCCGGGTAACAACCCTCCAGAAATTATTCAAAAGGATTAAACGTTGAGTAGAAGACGACGAATACGAGCAGAGAAATGCCTGTGGTTGTGATCGTAGTGCTGAGCTCAGCATCCAGATGTATGGCCAGTAGAGCCACATACGAGGAAATGGAGCAGACATGGAAATAATGAACAGCCAGATTCCAGCGTTTTTGTCTCTCAGTTGAATCTTTTGCACGAGTGTCAGCGCTTCCTTGGTGCCTTTTCTGTTGCGTCTCTATTTAATATCCAACCTTTTCTTTAGCTCACCATCACCTTGTCTTTCATCTCATGCAACTGTGCCTTTTCCTAAAAGATCTGACTTTTGATTCTGTGTTTATGGAAAGTGAGTTTCCTGTCATAGATGTGTGTGCGGGGGCGGGGGGTGACCTCCGTCACCAGACCTGTTGGAACAGGCAGTCACTCCTCTCACATCATGGCTGTGATGGCAGGAAGTGTGTCTGCAGGTTAGTCATACGCACTAGCCCTTCCTCTCTAACCTTCCCTTAAGCCGGGTTTATACTTCTGCAGCCACGTATTTGTGAACACATTAGTGTAGTGGTTCTTAACCCGGGGGATGCGGCGAGATCGGAAGGGGGGTGCAAATTGTTTTCAAGAAAAAAACACAGACATTGCATCATTTGTGTACTCGGTGTATTTTATTGCTTTTCAAATACAGTGTGCATAAATGAAAAACCCTGCATTCCCTCTCCCTCTGTATTTCCTTTTTTTGCTGGGGAGAGGTGGAGCTTAGTCTGCCTTTTATCTAGCTGTCGGTGCAGACCAGTGTTGCCAAGGTAGTGACTTTTCAAACACCTTAAGCGACTTTTTTTTTGCAAAAAAAAAAAAAGAAAAGCGCCTAGCGACATATCTAGTGACTTTTTGTACAAACCTTAGCGACTTTCCAAACATCACCAGTACTGTCCTGCAAGCGCCGGGTCTTGCTTTCCCACTGCATTCACACCTCTCTGCGTCTGCTCTGTTCAATGAGGGGCTGAGAGCCAGAGTTTTAACAATGTAATGGATAACGAAACGCGCTCTTCATCCCAATTTACATAATTCGTAAGCAGATGTTTTTAGGACACAAGACGAATGGAATGCAACACGTTTTACATGTAAAATAGTCCAAGTTATTACAGCCTAATTCTCTTGTTCAAAGTAGTTATAGTGTCCAGAAACCTTTTTGATCATTCATGTTCCATACCTGTCCGTTATATAGTTTTATAAAGTTATGAAAAATATATATTTATTTTAAAAGTACAAAAACACAAAAGCAAAAAAAATCTATCTATCTAAAACAGATTATAGATTAGAATATATATAGATAGATTTTATATAGAATAGATACTTGGTCTCCTCCAATATTGGGGGGGTGCGGGGGGGGTGCCACATGATAGGGGAGTCTTGGGGGGGACTTTAGTTACAAAAGCTTGAGAACCTCTGCATCAGTGTATCTTGATCAGGCAGTTGCATAGGTGTCTGCCTTCATGCTTGCAGTAAGGTTAAAGAATGATATTGATAATGATTACTCCAAAGCCCATGATAAAACCTGTGGAAGAAGGGCCACAGCACTCTCCCGCCTCAACAAATCAGTGTTCTCCTGAATGCCGGTTGACGCACAGCACCATATAAATGCACGGCACGCTGTAACGCAACCGTCCCTCCAGGATTCCGTGTGTTTTGTGATCGCAGAAATTAACGAGAAACCAAACAGTATTTGGAGGCGCTTGCAAAGGTGGTTTATTTATTTATTTATTTACCACAGATTTTCTGCAGATTCAGGTCAAGACGCATCATGCGAAGTCGTCAAAATGCACGTTCAGCCAAAGCCCTCTCCGATTTACGCGTGTCGAACACGAGTACAGCTTAAAGGTCTCCTTTACCAACAAAAACCGTGCAAAACAATTTCCTGCAGTTTCACCAATTCAAGCACGAAAAAAAAGCCGCAGCGAAATCGAGCGTTTCGGGCTGCAACAATCACAAACAAAAACTCCACGAAGTCCTGTACGGACTGATAAACCAACCTTCATTCATCTTCCTATAGAGACTTTTGAAGAAAATATGACACACAAGATTATCCTATTGGGTAAAATAATTCATTTATTTTCTTGGTGTTTATTGATGTTAACTCTGAAGCAAGTGTGATCTTCAGAGAACTAAAATAAACAAACAGAGCTTTTCCATTGGCTTTTCCATTAGTATATATAAGGACTGGGTGATATGATCATATAATCATGGTATCATGAAAAAATATTAAGACACAATACTCTTTTCTGAAAAAATCGTGGATATCGTGATATATTTTTGTTAAATATTTTAATGCTTTTTATTTATTTATTTATTTATTTTTACAAACTGACTGTAAGCGGCTGACGTTAAATGTTTGAAATAGATTTTTAAAGATTTTTTGTGTTACATTTTTCTTTCTTTTTTTATTATGTGAGTATAAAAAAAGAAAGTGAATTAATATTTGAAGACATTAAATAAAGTTAAATAAACAGATTTTTCTTATGGACTTGCATGTCATGTTTCATAGAAATGTCCTCGAGAATTGTGATTTATTTTTATTCTATTGCCCGTCACTAGTGCATATCCAACAGGTAGAGGTTAAAGCGGCACTCGGAGCATAACTATGGATGCAGAGACTATCATTAGTAACCCATGCCTCAGAAATATTACAGGAGGTCTTTAAAAAAAAAAAAGCATTAAATGCATTACATAAAAATATATAATGTAATATTTCTTAAAGACGCTTGAATTGAATTGATGAAATGAATTGATTTGCTTTTAGTGTATTGAATTAAGTCATTATTTAGTCACAAAAAAATTGCCTTTCTCTCTGGCATTAATACTTCTGTTAAAGCTTAACATACCAAATCCTGATATAACAATTGGTCTTGGGAGGGCCACAGTTTGTTCCCAATGTTTCACTATTTACAGAAAGCTACACTGTTGTACCGTGCATACCACTGTTGACTGTAGATTTCTATATTAGTGATGGCATTTCTGATGGCTGTAAGCATAACGTCTGATAACACAGAGCCAATAAACCTTTGTTCGCTGCTGCCGTCACACACAAGCTGGAAAACCAGTCTTATTTGGTCCTGAGCTAGAACCGGCGACCCTTAGTCGTTGATGTGACGTTCTTATGAATAAGTCTGTTCACTCCATAGACCCTGTCTAGTGTCTCAGTGCTGACAGAGTGACTGTGAGAAAATGGGGTGTGAATACCTCACCTTCACCACTCGGTGTTTAGAATAAGGGGCCAAAGCACCCGATTCTCATAACCTCCTGCTTGTGGAAACGCTGCCCGTAGTTTCTGCTGTGGGGTAATGATGGACAAATCCTGTTTGCGGAACCTCCGGGAGCCATAACGTGCCCATGAAATCAAGTGTTTTCGTTAAAAGCTTTTCGTTTGAGTCTCTTGGTTTAGTGAATACAAATAAGTCTGTTTATATTTATTAAATATTTATCTTATTTTTTAAAAAAAAGAAAAGTTTAATAGTTAGCTTAATTTTATAGGTAACACATACTGTACTCTGATTATCCAATCAGATGCTCTCTTGAAAGCAAAACGAGCAGCGTTTATCGCTCTACAGTGGCATCGTAATTCATGTAAACAAGTGAGAATTTGGATATGTACTGAGATTTGTGTGAGTGTGTGCGCGCTTGAATAATAGTATTGCTGGTTGTGTAGTATTAGCCAGTTGAATTGGACAGAAAAATAGAAAGGTTTTCATGTTCTGTGTCTGTGGCGGAAAACTAATAGCGCGCACGCCTAGATTGGATACCTTATTGACGGACGGGTTTTCTGAAATTCCCATCAATTTGGCAGGAAATTTCCAGTGAACGCAACCCCTAGTTTGAGTGAGTGAGTTGCACCATTTTTATTTCACTGCCTTTTGTTAAATTATATCCTTTTTTTTCCTCTTGGGAAGCCCAATGCACTAACACTAACACTGAAGGGAGTGGTACCAATCCATATAGCACTGGTTGGAAACCTCAGAACACAGCAGTCGTAAATCTGGAAAGTGGAATGTGAAAAAAAAACAGTGTGCCATTAAAACTCTCATCTGCATTATTTATCATGGCTTGCTAAGCCACTGTTTTTGTTTTTTTTTAAAAAAAATAGATGTGGTGTATCTCCGAAGTTATTGGCTTGCTGTCTCTGACTTCCTGTTTCAAAAGGAATCAATTCACACCATTTCATTAGCGCCTTTACCAGACGCGCTGCTAAACCCACCAAGGCCTACGCAGTGCTATGAGTGGGGTGCATGTCCGTGCGTGCAGGGGGTTGGTGTGTGTGTGTGTGTGTGTGTGTGTGTGTGTGTGTGTGTGTGTGTGTGTGTGTGTGTGTGTGTGCACGCGCTTGAAGAAAGGCAGAAGTGTTGAAGGCGTCTGCTTGTTTACATTGTAGGCGAGTTAATTTGACTTTCGGTCATTGCATTCAGGCCTCTGATAATAAGGGCTCTCAAGGCCAGGAATCCATTTGCACTTTCTACTCTACAAAAAACAAAATGAGAAGGTGCAAGCCAATATATCGTACGTTGAAGACGTTTAAGAATTCATGGCTGTACTGAGATTTAGTGTGCTTTCATGGCAGAATCAAACATGTAGGCAACAAGAGAAAAGTGCTGGGCGAAATAGCTTTGTTATTATGTATTATGTACGCACATTATGACCCTTGAACTGGGTTTGCCTCACCAGGCACTGACGAACGAGTAGTGGAAACTTTTGCTCGCACTACTGTAATTCTTTATCACGTAACTAGTTCCTTCTTGTTTTTCTCAGGGTCAGTACCAGCCTTCAGACCTTCTGTGCCCAGAGACGTACATATGGGTGCCCATAGAGAAATGCGTCCCCCGCCTTGACGCCTCAGTGTACGCTCGCCTCAACGAAGACACCCGAGCAGGTAACTCTCTCTGAAAATCACGGCTCTATTTGACCAGTCTTAGTGTGCGTTATAAGCACGAGCACTGCGTCAACACAGAAGCAGGTATCTACATGCACGCAACCATTCAAAAGGATCTTAAGATTGCTTTTGTTTTGGGATCTCTTTGCTGAAAACTGTTATTATATGGGAGGTCAGCTTTTTGCCGTAGCTTGTTAGCTCATTAGTCCTCCCCCCATCCCTTCCGCCTATGAGACCTCACATTGGAAGAGTTTACCATGCTGTTTGTATTAGCCATAAGTTGGCCTTATTCTTTTTTTTAAAGCTACCTCTTAAGAGAAAAGAAGCACTAGGGTCACTTAATTAAGTACCAGTATTCATGCAGTTATCCAATCAGCTACTCATGTGGCAGCAGTGCAGTACATTAAATCATGCATGTGCAGGTCAAGAGCTTCAGTGAATGTTCACATAAAGCATAAGAATGAGGAAATTTAATCATGGCATGGCCAAGTTTCTCCTGTGCACACTGCAGCGTCAGATTCCTGTTCTTGGCTGACAGGAGAGGAACCCGACGTGGTCTTCTGCTGTTGTAGCTCCTCCACCTCAGAGTTTAATGTGTTTTTCATGTTGAGATGCTTCTCTGCTCACAATGTTTGTAAAGAGTGGTTATTTGACTGACCAAAGCCTTTCTGGCCGCTCAGACCAGTCTGGCCATTCTCCTCTGACCGCTTACGCCAGGGGTTTCCAATCTTATCCGGAAAGGGCCGGTGTGGGTGCAGGTTTTCAATCCAACCAAGAATAAGCCACCACACCTGATTCTATTGAAAGCCAAGATTAACTGCTTAAACAGGTGGAATCAGGTGTGGCTCCTGCTTGATTGGAATGAAACCCTGCACCCACACCGGCCCTTTTGCGGATAAGATTGGACACCCCTGGCTTATGTAAATGTTTGTTTGGTTTACCCCCACACCATTTGGTTTAAGCTCTAGAGACTGTTGTGTGTGGAAATCCCAGGAGATCAGCAGTTTCTGAAATAATCGAGCCAGCCCATTTGGTACCTACAACTGTACCAACTGTAGAGTGAGTTCTACGTGCCCTTATATCACTATGGCGCTTGTTCACTTTATCAGGCTGAAGTGATACAAATTTGATTTTCGGACATAATGTGAATCCGATCTTTCCAAAACAGCTGAGCTACTTTCATATGCAGTCCTAGATTGGATGCACATCTAATACGTGGCCATGTGACATGAATGATGATGGTTGGATTGGACTTCATGTGGCTTTTTTTCCCCCCATGAGCGTATTACTGTCGCCGTCCTCGTCCCACGTCGACTGTGTGGCAAATACAAAAATGGAGGAAAGATGAAGCAACGAATGTATTCAGAAGAAAGATGAAGAAATTGATGATTTACTTGATCGAGAAATTTGCTGCAGAAACCGAGCAGTGTCGAAGCAACCGCTCAAGAAATGGCGACACACGGGCAAAAGCGAATGAAATGAAATGTTCTCCCATATAAATACCCCCGTGAATCCCTCCACACCGCCGTCCTACCATTGCTGGCTCCTGTCCTGTATACCCACACATCACTCAGCGCAACAGTGCCAGCAAAAGCTAGCCATCTGGACTGTAACAGCTGACAAGCTGTTTGCTGACCATCAGGGCAAATTGTGACACAGGCTTGGGCCAGGTATTCATTTGTTGCTTCTACTATGATGGATTGTCTCACAAACAAGTCTTTATATGTTGCTCGTGATGCATTTCAAGGGACAGATGTGGGCCATGAATGTAACCCACATCATTCCTCACATCTTTGCTTTGGATCTCGGTTTGTAAGCCTTCATCTGTACTTACAGATGGATGCTCTGTTAGCAGAGTAAAATGTTAATAGGACTTGTTTATGTTAAAACAATATGAATGGGAGTCAGTCTCTGACAGGACCCAGGACCCAGTGCAGAGCAGTTCACCCGGGTCATGGATGTGGTCATTCCTGGACACTGAGCAGATAATGGCCATGATGATGGTAATAAGAACAGAAATAATATCATTGCCGACTAGCAGACGCCGGAGAGGGGGTGGGAGGTTTGGGGGGGTGGAGAGCGAGAGAGAGAGAGAGAGAGAGAGAGAGAGACTGACAGCCTGTGGAGCAATTACTCTTTCTTTTTGTTGAGTGTTTTGCTACACTGATTCATTTTCTTCTCAGCCGTTTGCGTTAGTCGAGCTTCTCATTCTCACATATTTCTATCCATTTGCGTTCGCTGCTTGGAAAAAATACATCAAATACTTGGAAACTTTTGAAAATAGTTGGTCTGGAAAACTTTCAGGCGTAACCGTTTGCACAATGCACACTGCTTAGCTCAGAGGTGGATATATTTCAATATTTTTCTTTTCTTACTAGTACAAATAATGTGGAATATTACTGTATGTAGAGATGATTTTTAAAAAGAATTAAGTGAAATAAAGTTTAAGCCATTGTCTCAGGACAAGTATATTACATAGGTGGGAAAAAAAATCCCACTTTGGAAACCTGCATTCCGGTCCAGATTGTGTTTGTGTTTGGATAGGCCTCTTGTCAGTCATTTAATAGTCCCGCCCCTTCACATGTTTGTAAATCATTATGAGAAGTTGTGTGTTAATAGAGTCGTAACTTGGCTTTCCAGCAGTCGAATGTCAGAGTGAGCTAGAAAGGGATATTGTGAGAGTATAGTTACCACTCTAACTCCGGTTGAACCACCATACAGTAAGTTTACTGGGCAGAGCTTTGCGTACATGGGTGAAAATGGGGGTGGGCTCAGTGAGTAAAGAAAATCATTCAAATCTTATTCAACTCCAACCATGAAAGCATTAAAGACTTATTTTCCACAATTTCGACCTAATGCACCTTTACTTTAAGAACACTTTATACACTTGCTTCTAAATCCTGATAATTAGCTGCTTTAGCTGCATTGTCAGTAAGACGATTAAACAACCAGAGAACTTTTTTTTTCTTCTTCTTTTTTTTTCTTTTTTTTTTTCAGGTTGAATTTCCACTTAAATCAGAGGCTCCAGCCAACGTTAGAGGCTTGTTTCAGATGTTAAGTAGCAGTCTCAACACAAAGCTCTTTGTTTTCCCTTTCTTAAGAGTGGTTACAAGAAACATGGTGAGCGACTAGCATTCGGCAAACACAGTGAGGTCATAGTTGGAGCCATTCTGCCCTCCTGGCAGGTCATGTCAGGACAGAAGCAGATCTGCCACTGGGAATTCTGAGACACCAGCAGGAACAGGGGGAAAAAAAAACGATCCTGACGATTCATCTCTTTACTTATCTTGGCATGTATTTTGTGTGTGTGTGTGTGTGTGTGTGTGTGTGTGTGTGTGTGTCTTTGTCTTTGTTTCATTAGTAGGGCTAGGGTTGATTGGCACCAAATTTCTGAGGCTGTCTCTCTTAGATTGGCTGATATCCTTAAAGAGCAGCGATTTTGATCTCACCTGAAACATTGGGTGGAGAAAAACAGGGTTAAGTGTAGATTAAGCTCAGCGTTCTGTGCTTAAGTGTATTGTTTGATGAGGACGGGTTTGTGCAAATGCTATATGAGAAACTGGTCAAATTCAAGTTAGTTCTGGAAAATTATGGCATGTCATTCCTTTCTGCTTTACGCCAATGTGTAAACTAGTACATGGATCTATCCATATTGAATATTGTAAAAGTGTGTGGGTGTACATTTATGAAATCACTACAGTCCTGACGTAACAATCCTTACTATTGAAAACGAACTTCATAGACATCGGTGTGTTACTGCAGTGCATGGGTCCCAGCTCAGCAGTGCGGAACACTCAGACAAAGTCTGTCATTGCTTGCAGTGTTTGTGAATCTTTCTTGCGTTACCTCCAGTCCAGCTCGGCCTGTTGTTTTTGGCCCGGAGGAAGCCAGCTATTTCAGACTTTTACTTTCATCGCAGAACCGGTCTCGCTCTCAAGGAGTCCCTTGTATAGTTTAATGTATTTCCCTGCCATCCATTCTCTTGGAGTTGTTAGAGGAGGAGGAGGAGGAGGAGGACCTTTGCCAGTTGGAGACCAGTGAGCATAATTATTCAAGGCACTGAAATTGTTCTAACCACCTTTCTGCTGTCAAACCCCGAGCCAGAGGCATTGCCTGTTTACGATTTGATCGAAACACCATTCCAGTATGAAAACACCAAATGAATGCAGCAAAGTGTCAGAGTGCCGTTTGTGTCGGCGTGACAGTTACTGCCAGTATTCATGTTAACACTGACATGTCCGAATGCTGGCTATGGAGTCATACCGGCCTAGCACATAACATCTGCCTTTTTCTAGTTAATGAACTGCAATGTAGTGGCACATTCCCAAATACGACCACAGCAACCTCTTCTAATCTACATGAATTATACGAGTGAGGCCAGTACATCATACTGTGTCAGGAATAGCAGTCACCGCTGTATGTCTGTGGTCAGAGCAAGGTTGGTTTTTGTGTGCATGTATGCGCGTGTGTGTGTGTGTGTGTGTGTGTGTGTGTGTTTGGCTGTGTTTATTGAAAGCGTATGTGGAGATTGTCAAGTCAGGCAACCTTGTCCTATTGAGCAACAGAGGAGGCGCCGTGAAAAAAAAAAAAAAAATCCTGACCAACAGAGCTCAGTGGATTCAATAAACTCCTAATTTTTTTCTTTCCTGTGTTAACTCTTTCATGCCTGGTGCCCATGCTAGGTAACACTTATAGTACACATCAAGATATAAGAGAAGAAGAACTCACGTCTTACTGCCAACAGTTTTAAGAATCGAAGTTTCAGAGCTTTTTGTAGCTGTGCCTTAGTGTTATGGACACCGATATTATACTATATTTGGAGAAATAGAATGTTTTGTAGATATTTTTGTCTTTTTTATTTTATTTTATAGTTATTCCCGTTATATTTGTGCATATCTTCATGATCGTCTAATTATACGCCGTCTTGAACCATATGTCCCGCCCCCGGAGGCATGTCTTGCTCTGTAGCAGCAAGTGTGTTTTTGGCTGTGCTTGTACACAGTGTACACACTGTTCCCTGTTTCCCCCCCCCCCCCCCCCCTAACAATAATAATGGCTTGGTTGAGAAACAGGGGTGCTGTGTTCGTTTTTTTTTAAGAAGAAAGAGTTTTCGCAAAGAGAAAATTCTTTACATTAAAGATTAGTTATGCAGTGTTGCATGTACAAATTGGTGAATGATGACAACTCAAGAAATTTGGTACACCTGTAATTTCGGGGGGAAAAAGCGTTAGTATCCTACTCGTGCTCCTGAGTGTGTGCATATAAATGCATCTGAAGACGAACTCAACTTGTAAACCTCAACTCGATCAACTTCAAGTCATATCGTTTGCACGGATTACTGCACTTTTATATACAGAGTGTACTGTCGATGCGGTGGAATCGCTTCTTTTTATTATGCTGACAGCATTTAGCAGACGCGCTTATCCAGAGAGACTTATAGAAGAGCTTTTGAGTCTCTATCAAAAACACATCCTCAGGCTAGTTCACCAGGTCAGGGACGAAGAATACCATCGAGAACGTTTTTGTGAAACCCGGTCATTTCAAATCTGCGATGTATTAGCGACCGATGCTTAGTAGTTCCTACTCAGCGTGGCTCAAGTTCCCTTTCCAGAACCTTCAAACTAACTGTTCCTCAGTGGTGGAATGAACTTCCAACCTCAACCCGGACCGCAGAATCTCTCACCATCTTCAAAAAACAGCTCAAGCCCCACCTCTTCCGTGAACACCTAACCAGCTCATTAAAAAAAAAAAATTGCACGTACACCTCTACTCTATACATTTTGCTTCTTCTGGAACTCAATTAATGGTTTGATTGTTCTCTGCTTGATATATCGCTTTGCTTGTATTTTCTCATTTGTAAGTCACTAAAGCGTCCGCTAAATGAATAAATGTAAGTAATTAAAGAATATGCATTTTTGAAAAAAGAAAGTGAGCCAACACAAGCCCATAAATGAAGACGCATAAATCAGATCATTTAATTATGACCAAAAAAGTGACGCTCTATGTATAGAGAACAGATCGCTCTGTCTGCCCACAGTTGTGAGTTGTACACAAATGTCTGGGATAATCTCTACTACTACTACTACTACTACTACCACTATTACTATTATTATTACTATTACTACTATTACTACTAATACTATTACTATTATTACCACTATCAATATTATTATTACTACTACTACCATTACTACTATTATTACTTCTATTACTACTAATGTTACTATTACTACTACTACTTCTACTACTACTTTTACTATTATTACTATTATTACCACTACTATTACTTTTACTACTAATACAATTGCTACTATTACTACTACTACTAATAATACTAGTACTACTATTACTATTATTATTACTACTGCTACTATTACTATTATTACTTCTAGTACTATTACTACTGCTTTTACTATTAATACAGCTACTATTACTATTACTACTATTAATACTACTACTATTATTATTACTACTACTATCACTACTACTACTGCTAATACAATTACTACTATTACTACTACTGTTACTACTATTACTACTATCACTACTACTACTACTACTATTATTAATACTACCACTGTTACTATTACGACTACTATTACTACTACTATAACTATTATTACTATTACTACTACTTAGGGATGTCACAATACCAAAAATCTAGTAGTCTGTACTGATACCACCAAAAGTACATGATACTCGATACCACAGTTGATACCACGGTGTGGTATAAAAATAATAAATAAATAAATAAAATAAAAAAACTCTCCTGGAGGACATCCTCCTCTGGCTGATACTGGCAAAGAGAGCAAGAGGGGAGAGGGGGAGAGATGAGGGGCAGAGATGGGGGGAGGGAGATGGGGAGAGAGAGGGAGAGGGCATTTTAGTTATCAAACACTGTCTGACAGTGAGTCTCCGGAGGTGCACTCCTAAACGCACGCACGCGCAAACACACACACACGCAAACACACACACACACCTTATACTCTGAATGCAAGCATTAGTTTAAATTCACTGATATGGTGGTAGGCCAAAACGATTTATTAAAAGAACATTTGAATAATTATTAGTGACATTAGGCTACAGTTTGCTGACAGGACACGGGCTGAATGGCGATGCATGGAGGCCCATTAGGAGGTAGTTTATAACATCGCAATGTGTTAGCGTCGTTAACAAATAACAGGCTATCGCTAACATTACATGGAGCATAACATTAGCTGGTTTCACAGCCGCAATGCCATCTGCCTCAAACAAATATAATACAGGGATCGTCTTTCAGGTGCTTCACCAAATTCCAGGTGTTTCCTCGCTTTGTTTGAAATGAATGATAGCATTGGTTGCACACCGGAAATCGATACTAGCTTTCCTCTCAACGAGTCGGGGCGGAGCTAAACTTCTGTGGTTTTTCCCGTGTGCTTGTAGGCATTCCTCTTCTTCTTCACCACTTGTGGACCGACTAAAACACTTGCGTGTATTTACTGCCCCCATCAGGTCCGGAAGAATCGCAACCTCGGCACTTGTGGTACTTTCGTTACAAATGGTACGAATGCTACTGCAGAAAACAAGTACCGTCATGTTTTAAGAATGTTGGTCCCGACTTGGTACCGGAGTATCGGTTCTGGTGACCTCCCTACTACTACTACTACTATAACTATTATTACTACTACTACTACTACTACTACTACTAATACTGCTACTACTATTACTATTTATTCTTCTTCTTCCTCTTCTTCTTCCTCTTCTTATTATTATTATCATTATCATTGTTGTTGTTTGTTATTGTTATTATGGGGGCACGGTGACTTAGTGGTTAGCATGCTTGCCTCCCATTTGCAGGGTTGGGGGTTCGATTCCTGCCTATGCCTTGTTTGTGTGGAATTTGCATGTTCCTCCCCATGCTTCAGGGTTTTCCTCCGGGTACTCTGGTTTCCTCCCACAGTCCAAAGACATGTGTTGTAGACTGATTGGCACTTCCAAATTGTCTGTATGTGTGTGATTGTGCCTTGTGATGGGTTGCCACTCCTTCCAGTGTGTCCCCTGCCTCGTGCCCTGAGTCCCCTGGGACAGGCTCCATGCTCGCCCGCAACCTTGTGTAGGACAAGTGGTATAGAAAATGAATGGATTGTAGATTTGGATTATGCATTATTAGAAATTTTTTTTACTGGCATAGAAGCGAGTCAAAATCACTTCCTCTTCTGCCTCTGCTCAACTGTTGTGGGCGTCACTACATGCAATTGAGCTGTACTGGGAGCACACGTCATGAGATCAGCATATGCACGCAAAAACGAATAAACTCGCGTTTCCGAAGCTCTTGTAAGTTTTTGTTTGGTTTGGCTTATGCAAACATTTATA